>NW_009602541.1:189490-194540 GCF_000690535.1 Cariama cristata | reverse complement strand
CCTGCTGAAAGCTGGAACAAGGTGAGGAGAGTGAAGCAGGGTGAACTTCTCCAGTGCTGTCTTCTTTTTTTATCCCCTTGCCTGGCTACTCATTACCTCTAGGCTTTGGCCAAGACCAAATGCAGAAGTACCACAGTAGCACAAGACAGACCACGCTTGTATTTTTTTCTGAGAAATGATGATATTGGAGACCTTGTCTTTTTAGCAGAGGTTGCACAGTTAATTCAGAGAAATATTTGTGTTTATCTAGCTGATTCCAACTGTGGCCTCAAGTACCTGGCAAGGAGTGGTGGGGATAAGGTTTTAAAGAGGTTTTTGAGGCAGGATCTTACCCCTCTCTGCAGGAGCCTTCCTCATCCCTTACCTCATCTTCCTCTTCACCTGCGGGATCCCCCTTTTCTTCCTGGAGACGGCACTGGGGCAGTACACCAGCCAGGGAGGAGTGACGGCCTGGAGGAAGATCTGTCCCATCTTTGAAGGTCAGTCAAGTTACGGGAATTACTGGCAGCAATTTCTAACAATTAGTGACTCAGAGCCTTTTTTAGAAATGTTATTCTGTTTTTTTCTCTCCTTTATTCTCCCTCCCTTCCTTTCTCTCCCAGCCTTGTTATCCCTCCTGGTGACTGCTGTGTGTGCAGGGGCAGTGCCCCAACCCCCCGTAGGTGACTGAGGGTGTGTGGTGCTGACTGGGAGCTGTGCTGGTCCAGCTGAGCCACGGTCTCTGCTTTGAGATGCTCAGAGCCCAGGAGAGAGAAGCAGGATGGTCAGCAGGCAGGAGGAAGAGGTATCAATAGACAAACACCTGCATGTAGTCCAGGACAAATACTGAAGAGAGAAGAGGATGAGGAAGGCTAGCCAGCTTATGGCGCTTTCCCTGCCCATTGCTGTGCCCAGGGCTGCGGCAGTAGCGTTTGCAGGCTGGTGTCCTGCAAACTAGGGGGAATGACACTGCATGCACTCGTCTGACAGCCCGGAGATGGGCTGGGATTGTGGTTAAGGCACAGGGATAAGAACCAGGACTCCTGCTTGTTTGATGGCATTATTATGTTCGTGAATCTAATCTCCTGTCCACAATTGTCCTCTCAGAGGACAACTTATTATCCACATTTTGCAGACAGAGAAACCTGTGCTCAGGCAGATTAAAGGCCTGGTTAGTTTGCTCAAGCACAGGTGTGCAGTGCTATTTGAAACTCCCTGGGGAGTCCGGGACCTCCTGCGCTGGAGATCCCTGCGCTCTGGCATGGGGTCTGGAGGTGGACAGCAGTGGCATCTCAAAGGGCACTGACAACTAGTTTTAAACAAATTAATTGGGTCTTTCTGACCCAATTACCATTCTGATGTCTCAGTGAGCGATGGGCACAAGCAGGACCCAAGACCGGAGCTCAGCTCCCAAGTCTGCACTTTTGCCCCGACACCATACTTTATGCATGACATATAGCAGCTGCAAGAACTGGTTTTGCCTGTCTTTCCAGAAGGAAGAAACTCACCTGCATTTGTTCTCTTTAAGGGCTAGAGCTGGCTTTCCTGCAGGAGAGGCAGTGTAATGCAGTGGCATGGTAATGGTGAGAAAAAAAGTTTTCCCATCAACAAAAGGTTTTCTCTTTGTTCCACCATAGACCTGTCTAGAGATACCAACAATGTTTCCTGCCTGCATGCAGTTACAAAATCCTTTCTCTTTCCCCTGATGTAGGTCTTGCTCTATTCTCTAGTGAGCCATGTGGTTGGTGTTGCACCTTTCTTACCATGGCATGGTCTATGTCTTTGTTTGGGGTTAAGCCCAACATGTTGGGAGTTCGTTGGCAGCCCCATCCTCACCTCATTTGCTTTTCTTCACAGGAATTGGATATGCCTCACAAGTCATTGAGTGCTATCTGAATATCTATTACATCATCATCCTGTCCTGGGCACTCTTCTACCTGTTCAGCTCCTTCACTGCGGTGCTACCATGGGCCAGCTGCAATAACCCCTGGAACTCAGGTACACCTTCCCTTGGTCGGCTTCTAGCTCCTTCCCAATTCCCAGAAATTATTTAGGTTTCGTAGAAAATATTTTTTATTCAGATAAAAAGCTCTCATGAGCTGCAATGTGGTTAAGGACTCCTGCAAAGGTGACTGTCTTCGTTCACCGTGGGCAAGTGTAAGGAAGGGTGAGTGGTATGACCCTATGCTTAGCAGCCAGGGGACAGTAAAACTGTTTCCACATGGAGATGTTTTGGGCATTGAGATTTCACTGAAAAATCTGCATTTTCTGGCAAGTGGGAGAGGTGAGTGGGTTGGAAGAATTTTCAAGCCAATCTAGAGTCTTCTTCACATCATTAGCTGTGGTACAACTATTTATCTTACAGTTTGCTTACTCTACCCAACTTCTTTGGAGTTACTGGGACAGACAGTTGCTGCCATGTACTGAACAGTTTCCTTTGTGCACTCGGCTTTTGGCTAAATCAGGCTGAGCCTGCGCTGGAGGATTTTGCCTGTGCAGGTCTCCCAGCGCAGGAACCAGTAACACAAAGCTCTAAAGGCACTGTTTTTCTGGTCTAATCACATCCATACAAGCCTCTCTATCATTGCATTGGCCAGAGGTCTCATCTTCTCATTCCCACAATTCACATAACACTGCCCAGCAGAGAAGACCTGGCTTTAGTTTTATTCAAGGCACTTGGGCTGTGCCTAGGAAGATGGGCTAGATGTGAGGTAATCCTCATGGTTCTGATGTCCTTGACAGGTCTTTTTAACCACATTGAACAGGTTGTTTTGCTTTCAGTGGAAAGACAGGCTGGAAAGAGCTTTGGCAGCAGCTCAGTTCCCTCCCTTTTTCTCTTGGGTCAGATGATTAATTTCTGTGATGTGTTAGATTTCTCCACCCCATGGGCCATATACTCACAGCTTCCTCTGCACCTTCATCCCAGCAGAGGTAACTAGCCTTTTAAAGAGCTGATGTGATTCCTTCCGCTGCCCCGGCATGGATTTGTTTGTGAGGAAATGTTCTCTTAACAGGCAGAAGCTTCCCAGCCAGAGCTGGGCTTCCTCAGTTTTTGGGTTGATTGTATTTTGCTAGCCAAATGCAAGATAAGCTGCATTTCTTGGATGTGTGGCATCTCCTCTGTTTTTAGTAATTCTATGCTATGTGGCGGGGTTGGGGATGGCAGAGTGGAACATGAAGGCGTCTGTGGTGTGTGTGAACATATGCATGCATGTGTGGACGAGGAATGGTGCGTGGTATGGGAGAAGAAGGGGATTTTCTATCCTGACTGCTTATAGTGGCTATCCCTCAATAATCTATATTTTGGAACCATCTGGTTTCTATTTGGCAGGGAATTGCTCTCATCTTCCCCTCTCCCCTTCCCAAACCCCTTTGACTACTGCTGGATTGGGATTCATAGCTGGGGAGAGCCAGAGTTTAATGAGACGCAAGAGTTCAATGGGATGCTCTATAGCATAGGGTGAAGGGTCTGTGCGTTGCCAAAGTGAGGATTAGGGTACGGAGGGGAAGGAGCATCCATCATGGAGGAACCTTGGAGAACTTCTCTGGCTCATCAGCGTCCTTTTCTTTTGGTAGATCTCTGTGTGGACATTCTGAATATCTCCAGCCTGGACAACAGGACCTTGCCTGCAAACGCCACCTCCTCAATGATTGAGTTTTGGGAGTACGTGATTGCTTTCCCTCTGTCCAGGCTCTGCTCTCATCCAAAGGCTGCAGCTGTAGGACTGTCTGGGCGGAGGGCTGTGAGTCTCTGCAGGACCAAGTGAAGTGCCACATGTCAGACCTGAACATGGGGGACACAATGCACCGAGCTGCCGAGGAGATCGGCACAGGGCCCAGGGGCATGAGGACTAGATACACCCCGGAGGTTGCTCGCAGTGTGCCTGCCCAAGGGTGCCCGTGTACGCACACACACAGGCGTGTTCCCTTTCTGGCACTGAGGTGCCTGGGTGCGTGTGGCCACAGAAAAAGGCACCAAAAGAAGATGAGGACTTGCTATAAGCAGGGGGTACTTGTGTTGGGTGTTGCAGGCTACTGTTGGCAGGCAAGCATCAGAGGCCAGGGCAGACTGAACAGTCCTCTACAGTGAGGGATGAAACTGCCTTTTCCCTTCTTCTGACCATGTCTTGCTTGGTGCCTAAGGGCAGTGGTCCATCAGGCTGCTCAGACTCATCCCTGGAGAGCAAGGATCTCAGGTGCATGCATGAGATGCCAGAGAGGGGCTCAGGGAGGTTTGGGCATGGGGCGGGAGGCAATAAAACACCTCTGAGGGAGGGGTCCTGCCGCAGGCCAGACAGTGTCCCAGAGAGGATCATACTGCGACCTGGAGAAGTTGAAATGGCTGCTGGCGCCACACTACCTCTCCACACTCAACTGAGGGAGGGCTCATAAAGAAGAGGAGTGCCAGGGGCCCAGCTTCAGCAGTACTTTTTTTTTTCTTCCATTTATGGCTTCTAAAGTGCCTCTGAGAGGACTGAGTGTCGTTTGTCCCTTGCGAACTCCACAGGGAACATAGAAGATGATATGCACCCATGGGTGCAGAAAGAACCTGCACAGTGCTGGACCCTCTCTCTTACCCTGTTCTTTGTGCATATTATTTAGCGAGAGCTGTGACCACTCTGAAATAATTGTTTGGGTTTTCTACAGAGGTTGCAAGGGCAAGGGGACCCTGAGGGGACTGGTTTGGAGAAGGATGAGCAGAGGAATCATAAGTGTGGTTTTGGGCTTCTGGGGACTGCATGAGCTGCAGTGCTGAGGTCTTGTGTGGCCCACCTTCATGGTGGTGAGTCTTCAAGGAATGAGGCTGAAGGAAGGGAATGGGAATCATAAAGGCTCTTTATGCTTATATATAAGGTGTCCACAGTATATGAGGAGGCCAGAGGAAGAGCAGTGATGATGGCGTTGGTGGCCTGCTTTGGATTGGGTAGGGTCTGCTGGGCAGCTGCCAGGGTGGGGGAGCAACGGGGAGCAGGTGGTGATTTTGTGTTGCATGGGTCTGATGGGCACAGGGCCATGGGCTTGGAGAGCAGGAGGGCTCGGGCCAGCTACAGGATGTGGTGGAGCAGCATCA
>NW_009602541.1:176631-189459 GCF_000690535.1 Cariama cristata | reverse complement strand
GAATGACAGAGAGGGCAGCCCTATGCAGAGCTGGGGTGATTCACATGGCTGGGAACCCTGGGCAGATGAGTTGTGGATAGTCTGTTAAGTCTTTGGAGGGGGTAATATGGGAAAGGTCTGTATGGATGAGTGGCATCTAAGGTGTGTTAATGCTTCTCTCCCTGTCCCTGGACACCTGCAGGAAGCGAGTCCTGGGGCTCACGGATGGTATTCACAAACTGGGCACTGTGCGCTGGGAGCTGGCTCTGTGTCTCCTGCTGGCGTGGATCGTCTGCTATTTCTGCATCTGGAAAGGGGTCAAGTCCACAGGCAAAGTAGGAACAGAGATTGTCCTCTTGGTTCATAAGCCTCTTTGTACCCACCTTACACTTTTTCCCCAATCTCTTTTCCCTCTTTATGAAGTAGAGGCAGGAGACCCACAGCACCAAAGTCAAACCTAAAACCTGGTGGGGCCATACTGATTTACACCTGTTGTGTTTGACCCATAAGAGGAAGAATAAAAGAGCAGGTCAAATAGAGAGGGGAGAATAGGAAAAGACGTGGTAACTGAGGGGAGTCTTGGGTCACCTTTTCCCTTGCAGATACACACAGTAGCTGATGGATACTCCCCAAGTGCCTTGTGAATCATCCACTCACCAGTGTGTTATCCTGGTGTGGCTTGCTGGTGTTTTTAACAAGATCCTCTGCAGTGGCAAACTTCCTATCCCTGGCAATAATTAAACACTTGAACAAAACAGACAATCTGCTGCCTGTAACCAGCTCAGTGAAAAGATAATGAATCTCTCCTGCTTCTTTATCCTGCAGAATACTTGGGGTGGGAGAGGTGTCTTTGTGTTCTCCTTTGTAGTCTCCCTGGCTCTGTGGTTTTTGGCTCGGCAGGTCACTTTCTGCATTTTGCTAGTGAGGCTGGAGCTAACGCTCCCTCCTGATGTTGATCCTGTAGATCAGGTGGACTGGTTATCCTTCTGGAGTGAATGAGTATGTGATGCCTTGGGGTGGATGTTAGGGATGCTGCTATTGCCTTGACTTGTTCAGGATGTCCTTCCTTCCTGGAGCTGCAATGAGATGGGTGGGTCATTAATGATGGTTGGGTCTTGCGGGTGTCCAGGGGATGTCCCAACAGAAAAGGGAGGGGACCCAATTTCTGCAACAGACTTCTTCCTTCAATTCACCATCCCTAGTACTGGCAGATGTTCGCTGTAGTACTGGATGCCTGTGTTTCAGTGTTAAATCCCATCTCCCGCCTTAAAACCACATTGGGCACCCATTTTAACAGAGCAAGACAATAGCTTGCTCTGCTCACTAGGTTTCTCCCAGTCTTTGCTGATGACTCTGACTCTGGCTGGTGCTGACCTGCTGTCTGCCATTTCTCAAGGAGGAAGAGCTAGACTCCACATCTATGGGGAGAGGGGATGCTCTGCATTTTAAATCTTAAATCTCTGATGCTCTCTGGTTTGAATACCACAGTGCCATCTTCACAAGAGATATCAGTCTGACCTCAGGAAATTGAGTCCGAGAGGCTGCTTGATCCGCATGGAAGTGTAACTGAGTCATCCCAGACTCCCTTTCTCAGTCCTCTCCACCGAGTCTCTCCTTTGCCTGGTGCTGCCCTGGCATGCAGATCTTGCCTGCATAAGGAGAAAGCTAAAGAAGTTCAGCCAGGCTGCTTGGGCCACATATTATGGACATGGTGCACAAATACAGGGTGGGTTTTTCTGTCCTGAGACATACCACAGGTCAGACAGGCCAGTTGTATTCTCTGCAGGTAGTCATTTTGAGTTTTACAGGGGCACTGTCAAAAAAATTAGCTCCTTCCTTCTTTTTCCTCACTGATTATGTATTAGGATAAGCAGTAGGGAGGTCCCAGGAATTCTGAGTAGGTGCATAATTTTGTTCAACAGCTGCAGAGTAAACAGGATGTTGTGCTTGACTGAGAGGCTGCTCTAATCGGATAACCCTGCCAGACCCTTGTGTTTATGCTTCTGTGATTTAAGGAGACCAAACTTAAAGAAACAATAGCAACCCCAGGAAAATAATTTCAAATAACTCTGTGAAGACTCATTTTCTTTAAAAGCCTTTTTCTTATATTCATTTTGCCCACTCTTGTGCTCTTTCCATGTTTCGTTTCCTTATGCATTCAGCTGACGTGTATAAATGTTCCCCAGAAGTGATTTCTGAAGGTAGCTCTTAGTCCTTGTGCCAAAAGCACTCACATTCTCATTCAATTGGGGAACAGCAAAAGTACCACGTACTGTGACTTACTCGACCAATTATCACTAAGCAGAAAAAAAATGTCATTTTAGGGCCCTCACTATGAATCCATAGAGTAAACAAGCCTTCAAATTACTTGGGTGAATTTTAATAATGAATAAATATTCGGAAGTTGCAACTTGCTCTTGGATATTTTGCAAACAGAAAAAAAAAGTTACATCAGGCAATGGATTAGAGATGATTAATTCTACTGTAATATTTATTTACATCACACACAAGAAGAAGTGAAGAGAAGGTTTTACAAAAATAATGGTCTACCTTTTCTTTAAGGCTTTGAGGTCCCCCCATTTTTTACCTACAAGCTCAGAGGCATTGAAGGGATGAGAGAGCCACATGAGCACCCCTGGAAACGAGACCCCTCAGAGGTGTATCAAATTGGGCAGCAAAAGTTGCTCTTTAATTTGGAAAACTCTTGCTGGGAATAGGACCATTTTAATAACTCCTCATTAAAACTCAGTGACAGGAAGAGATCTGGGTTTCTTCTACAGCTCTAGAAAGATGAAGAGAACAGCTGGAGAGCAGGGAAATTACACTGACTGGAAAGAGAAAAGAAAGCACAGTAACCAGTGGCAGAGTCTTGGGTGAGGAACAAAATGTAGATTAACAAAATCACCGGTGAGATGTAGCCTTGATTAATTTCTTTCCCACCCCTCCTCTGTGCTAGCAGTAGCAGCTATAGCCAATGGCAGAGTCCAGGGAGGTTTGCTGGGGTGGGGGCCTGCAGATGAGATGAGATGATGCCTGCACCCACTGACCCTCTCTTGTTTCCCTGTGCCCACAGGTCGTTTACTTCACTGCCACCTTCCCCTACGTGATGCTTATCATCCTGCTGGTGCGAGGAGTCACGCTGCCGGGTGCTGCCGAGGGCATCATCTTCTATCTGAAGCCGGACGTTTCCAGGCTGGCTGACCCACAGGTGGGTGCAGGTCAGGCAAGTGCTGGCCATGGGAAGTTTTCCAGTGCCCTGACCCTTGGATCTGCTGCTAGCTGAGGATCTAGCTGTCTTCTCTGAAGGAGACCGGTGAACCAGTGAGACCTCCTTAAAAGAGCTGAGAGGGGTCTAGTCCCCCTGCACAGCACAGTCTTTTTACTCATGCGTCTGCAGCATATGCGCATATTAGGTCATTTCTACTTATGGGCTCAGCAAAACCAGAAGACTATATGAAATATTCAGCATGTAACAGATGGTTTTGCTGGGTCTTAAATGCAAATAATTAAGGAATGGGGAGAGGGGAAATAATCTACTGCTTTTCATTTTTTTATGGCCTGGTTAGCTCTTTGGCTCCAACAGGGCCCTCCCAGGGAATGCAGGGCCCCTGTGTTTGCAGAGACCAAATGCACAGAAGTAACAAGGGCTGGGGGCAGCAGGTTCCCTTCACCTGTCCCAGGGGCTGGTCCCACCTGCCCAGGTCAGGGGCTAGCCAAAGGGTCAGCCCCTGCCACCACTCACCAGAGCTCATGGAAACCCCCCCAGCAGGGAGGATGCTGTGTACCCAGGGAGGGCAAGCCCAGATTAGGGCAGAAGGTGCAGCCAAACCCAGGACCTGCAAGGTAGCCCGAGTTGGCAGGAGGTGGGCAGCACCCTTGGGGGCTGCAAAGGGCAGGCAGCAGGACTCCCCCTTGGAAGATCCCCCTGGGGTGCCTGCTTCGGCATCTTTCTGTAGCAGCAGGTTGCTTCCCTTCCCCACATGGGCTCAGCAATGCTGTGCAGGCTGCTTCTACCATCCCAGGGAGGTGTTAATGCAGACCCCTCCCAGAAGAGCATTTAAATGACACTGCTGCTAATTATTCCACCGCTGAATCTTTTCGTGGAGGCAGCCAAGCAATATGTTTAGCCCACAGTCTCAGCTTACCTCCCGCATCTTCCCAGATGGCCAAAGCCCCAATTGCTCCCAAACCAGCTGCCAAACACACTGTCTTCCCCCAAATGGCTTTCAGATGCAATTATGTGTTGTCAATACAAAATCTGTGGTGCGCTGAATGCAAAGAGCCAGCTGAACATAAATGGCATTTTAATATCAAAATAAATAACAGGGGGTGACTGGGGCTGAGTGTGTTTTATTCATGGTCAGAGCTTGTTCACTGAAAACCTCACTGTCTTTCACAGCCTAACTAGAGCTGACATGGTCTTTTCAGACTGCTGCAACCCAGCATAGCAGGAGTGAGAGATCCTGCTACTGACTTTAGGCAGAATGTGGGGCTTTGGTGTAAAGCAGGACGTGTGCCCATGCCCGAGGGGCTCCCGTGTATGTGCCTATCTGCGAGAAATCCGTGTGAATTTAAGCAGCAACGCCTGGGCTGGCATTTTTTGAAGGCTGCCAAATTGCAGCTGCCTGGATGTTTGCAGCTGGGGGCTGCTTGGAGGAAAAAGAAAGTGAGAGGAAACACAGGCAAACAGAAAGGTGGTCTCTCTTCCCGCCTGCCTGCTACCTCGCAGCTCAGGGCTTTCCCTGGCAGGGTGTGAGAGTGGAGCTGCAGTTCAGCCCACAACGCGCGGAGTGAAGTGGTTCCTTCCCAGAGAAGAGGGCTGGAGCAGCACTGAACAAACCCACTCAGCTTTTCCCATGCAATGCCAGAGTAAAGGGGAGCCTGGGTGCATGACACCCCACTGACCTGAAATCTCTCAGCCCAGCAATTTTCTGCCCTTCACCCTGCACTGCAGCCTCAGAGATGTGGAAAACTAGATTGGGGAGCCGGGAAGGGAGTACATCGATCATGCAAAGGACTCACTGGTCCTCGGTTGGGACAACTCACCAGTGGCTCTGCAAACCCTGAGCCACATAGGGACCACGGACATCTGCAGTGTCAACTTCAGCCGGAGCCATGCTATCAGGGATGCTGTCTCCATCCAGAATGCAAAGGCACAGGATGAAGAAGTGTTGTCACCTTGAGGAGGATGTGAAAATACAGTCCCCTCAGGAAACTTTTGCTAGAGGACTTTCAGTCCTATAGCTCAGTTTTCCCAAAGAGGTATCCCAGTTTCCACATCCACTGAGCCCCTCTCTGTCTCATGGGGTTTGTTCTGCCTGGGTGGAGGGGTTGTTGCTAGACAGGGCACAGCCATTTGTTTATTTTGTTGCCAGATCTGGAGACCACTGACCTTCTGTGTTCCAGGTCTGGATGGATGCGGGCACTCAGATCCTATTCTCTTATGCCATCTGCCAGGGGTGCCTGACAGCTCTGGGCAGCTACAACAAATATACCAACAACTGTTACAGGTAAGAGGAGCCCGGACTCCTTCTGGAAGTTTGCTCAGAGACAAACAGCACAGAGCTACATCTGAGGCAGGCTCTGTCCCCAGGGGAGACCTTGGGCCATGCAGCTTTGAGTAACGAGCTGCTCAGAGTATGGAAGCTGCAGAGAACTCAGCGTAGGGATGGAAAGTGGCTGAGGGAACACAGGAGCTCCAGGAAACGGCTTTAGTAGTGCTCTCCTGCATGAGTCAGCTTGGAAACAGGAGAGATTGGAGGAGGGGGAGGAATGAAAATGGAGAGGGTCTCCAGCCACTATGGAGACACCACAGGCTATTTTGACAGGGCGAGCCAGCAGTGGTGGCGTGGCCAGCTCTGCTGTCACTTGCTAGGCAGGGGAGATGGTACAAACATGATGACTATGCCCCTGTCTCCAGTGCTTTACTATCATCAGGGTAACGTACTGCCAGTGGCATTTTGATTCTATCAATGAGATTAATCAAGTCTGTCTGGCCTCCTCCTTGCCCTTGGATTGCAGATATATTTTATCCATGGCCTGACATGGAGCTCAGTGAAGCCATCAGGACCATTTCTGACACCTTTCACAGAGCTCTCAGGAGCACAGGGTTTGTTATTCCTTCATGAATTGCTCCAGCATGGATGGGAAAATGGAATGGTACTTGGAAGACATCAATCATCTCTTGTCTTCTTCTTTTCTCTAATATGTGCTGCCACGGCTGCTGGTCAGGCAATTAATACTTTCCCCTGGCTCTCCCGAAATGTACCTGTCATCAATGGAGCGGTGTGCTGATGCCTTCCTGAAACCCTTAGGTGCCTTGGACTGGCAGCTTAGCCCTGGGTGGCCCAAATGTGCTGGGTGTCCATACTGCCCCATAGCAGCTGATGCTGTAGGTCAGCTCTGGCAGCTGCCCAGGCAGGATCCCGGGATGTGGGGTTTCCAGCCCAGCCAGCTCAGACTGGTGCCCCATTTTCACAGGGAGCAAGTGCACAAATGTTTCAGGACAAGTGGCATGGCATGTACCAACCTCCATCTGAACACAGTTAATAAAGACAGTGTAGACACAACCCTTGTCAGGTGAGGATTTTTGTTAACCCATTAGTCCTTGTTTTACCAGACCTGGTGAAACTGTACATGCTCATGCTTTCAGATGCTCCTCTTTCCTGACTATGTTTACTTTTGCAACCTCTTCTCTTTTCCGATTTGCTGTTGTCCTCATTTTCTCTGTTGTTTTTCTTATTCTTTTGACTCCTGTCAACTTTTTTGCTGCCACATCCCTACATATATCATTGTGGCATCCTATTCACAAGCCACTGGTGGTGCCCTATGTCTCTCTTTGTTCCATGTATACTCCTATAACTCTGGAACAGTGCGGTACAAGGTAGGTAGGCTGATTTTTGGCTCTGTTCTGAGCTTTTTACTTCTGAGGGAGTTCCAGAACAGCATTGCTGTTCCTTGATCCATGCTGTCTGACTGGGGAAGCTGAGTACAGATATGATGCCAAGCGGATCCATTCTGCAGTGGGAAACACTGATTTCTCTCTGGTCTCCCCCTGCAGGGACTGCATCATGCTCTGCTTCCTGAACAGTGCCACCAGCTTCGTTGCTGGCTTTGCCATTTTCTCTGTGCTGGGCTTCATGGCTCGAGAGCAGGGTTTACCCATTGCAGAAGTGGCTGAATCAGGTAGGCTTTTTCAGGAGACTTCAAAGCCAAGGCAAAAGAGAAAGCCTGAGGGGGAGGTGACTTTTCTGAAGTGAAGCCCAGGATGTTATCTACAACCTCTATCGCTATGGGTGTCTGCAGTGAGGTCTGCAGGACCAGTGCTCCCTGACACAGCTTTCAGCCCTGTGTGGGCAAAGAGCCATGGTGATATCAGCTTTGAAGCAGTATGTGAGCTCACTCTGTGCTGCAGGGTGGTGGTGGCAGGCGGTGATGCAGGGAGCACGCATGGTCATTCTGTGGTTTGTTGGCAGGTCCTGGCCTGGCTTTCATAGCGTATCCAACGGCGGTAACGATGATGCCTGTGTCTCAGCTCTGGTCCTGCCTCTTCTTCCTCATGCTGATCTTCTTGGGACTGGACAGCCAGGTACAGCAAATGCCCTCTCCTCATCTAACACTCATCTGCCTGTCCCCACCCTGAGCGCTCCCCAAGGCCATGGGAAAGGATAAGTTGATTACGTGCTTTGCTGGTACCTCAAATACTTTCTCCGTGTTGTCCGCAGCACATTCACACTGTGCGAGCTCAGAGCCAGGGCCAATGGGAGTCCAGTGGTTATGTGTGCTGGCATCTCTGCTTGGCATCCTTCTCCCTGTGTGTATGTAAGGGTCTCCCAGCTACATTCCCTCCCACCTCTGTGCCAGCACCAAAACCGTGCATACTGCAGAGTGAGGCCCAGCATAGAGTAGGGCAGTCTGGGAAGGGGAATGGGCCTGTTTTCTCCCAGCTGCACCTCACCAGAGAAATCCCGGTGTGCTCTCCTCACTGGTGTGCCCATCTCTTACCCTCCCATACCCCTGTTATGCCAGGAGCAAAACCCAGCAGAGCACCCTGGGGAGTATAGTGTGCAACCGTGGCGTGCTGGCATGAGGGGAGCAGAGGATGTCCTGGCATCTCTGCCAGGCAGGGTGCTCTGCTCAGGCTCTCCTTTGCAGCACATCAGCCCCTGCACTTGGAGAATGAGGTTTTTTCTCTCTGTTCCTCTGGGTCGAGGTCACCTTTTGCCTTATCTTGCTTATGGCTCTGCTTCATGCTGGCTGGGCTGTCTTAGCAGTGGCTGATATTCTCTTATGTACCCCACGGGTGATGCGCGCTGTGGGACCGAGAACCACATGCTGACGAGCAGGCATCCTGCCCTACGTTCAACCCTGAAAGCCAGCAATTCACATGCGGGACCCCTGGCCAATCGCTCTGCTGGCAATTGTCCTAGGCAATTATGGTATATTTTGCAGTCACCTGGCTCCCCTTAGCTTCATGGTGGTGGTGGGGAGCTCCCCTCTGTCATAAGGATTCCTTGTGCCATCTCGGGTGCTTCCTCACCCTGCTCGAGAGGCACAGTCTGCCCCTTGCCTCCCCATCCCTTGGTCATGCCTGCTGTGCAGCAGCATGCTTTGTTGAGTTTGAGGCAAGTCCTTGTACGTCTCACAGTTCATCCCCCCAACATGGGGCTGTACTTTTAACCCCTTTGGTCTGCAGCTCCAAAAGAGACCTCTCTGATACATCAACCTGTGTTTGGGTCCCTAGCAGCTGCAGCTGGCCATTGGTGGAAGCAAGACAGACAAAAAGAGAAAAAACCCCAAGGATTTGGGTGGCTGGAGGAAAAAACAGACAGTGACAGGGAATGTGTGCTTGGGGAAGGGAAGACATTGATTTTTCTGACCTGTCTTCTTTTGCAGTTCGTCTGTGTGGAAAGCATGGTGACAGCTCTTATGGACATGTTCCCGGGAGTGTTTCGGAAGAAGGGGCGTCGGGAGCTGCTGATCCTGGCCATTGCAGTCTTATGCTACCTGCTGGGCTTATTGCTGGTCACTGAGGTAAGAAAGGAGTAGCTGGGGTATACAGCTGAGCACCAGAAATGCTGCTAGACTGCTCTGGAGAGTGAGTAAAGACAGCAAGCTCATCTTTGATGCTGTTAATTATCCTTCATTTCTAATGCATTAGCTGGTGTCTCTCACAGCCAGTGCGGCTTTTACCCTGTGTGGTGCTAGTGTACTTGCTGCATAACTGAGCCTTTCAGAGAGATGGTCCCGCAGCCCAGAGGCTGCCTGACATACAGCTTTGTGGAAATACCAAGCCTGGTGGCTAAAATAAGCTGATCTGCACAAGCAGAAGCTCTTCTAAGAGCAGCAATTTTTTCTGGCTGCTTTCCACAAGAAGGAGAGCAGCAGGAGGAGAGGCTGGGGGTAATGGCTGCATCGTAACCCTGCCTGAGCCTCTTGGGACAAGAAGGTGCGATGCTATGTGCATGGTGTTTGCCCTGCTCTGCAGCTAGTATCCAAACACCTCTTCCTGCACAGTGCTGTGCTGTGCTGCGCTGTGTGTTTATATCGCATACTTGGGTTGGGGTCTCAGCATTCCTCCGTGTTGCCTCCCTGTGCTGTGTAGTGACAGCTAATTCCTGCTAAACCTCTTGGGCTCTGCTGAATGATTCTCCGACAGAATCCTGGCTAAGGATTTGCTGAAGGCAGCTCCCACCGCAATCAAGAGAGCTTTGAGTGAAACTGCGTTAAGGGTTCCCATGGCTTTTGCACAGTCCCATGCATGGAGGCATCTACTCCCATCATTGTCGGATGTCACTTCATAAGTGATGGGATGAAGGGGTAACTGCTCTGCTACTCTGGCAGTGTCTAGAGCCCTTCAGTGCTATTTAAAAGCATCTGCTTGACTTGTATTGGAGGGGCTTTCTGTTCGAGAAAACACATGAAAGTATGAGAGAGGAGTCATCCACTGACCTGTAGAGGTAGCTGATGGCAACTATGCAAGGCTCAGCTTGAAGGCAGAGGCCGCAGGGAAGCCACATGCCTCTGCCATTGCAGGGCTTGGACCTTGAGCAATATGTAAGGACGGATGCAGCTAAAATGAGGTATCTGAATGTCTTGATCCTCAGGATCCCAGTTTCTTGGGTGCAGAGTTCTGCACTGCTATATGGTATTTTGAAATTATGCTGGAAATTTGCTAACTGATTTAAAACAGGGAAACAAGCTGCCTCCTGCTCCTGACGTAGAAACCAGCCTAGCCCAGCAGTATCATAAAATGGGCATGAAATGGTCTCCTACCACTAGACCTGACTGTCTTTTTGGAAGAGAGTGGGAGCAGCCCCAAGAGAAGGCTCTTCTCCTTCTCCTACCTGCTGTAGGTGCAGTGTTTCTGCTGCTATTCTTCTGCCTGCCTCAGTAATTTTTCCCCCACATGGAACAGTCATGCCATGACTCTCTCTTCTCTACCTTTTCAACAGGGTGGGATGTACATCTTCCAGCTCTTTGACTACTATGCTGCCAGTGGCACGTGCCTGCTCTTCCTGGCCATTTTTGAAGTCATCTGTGTCGGATGGGTGTATGGTAAGTGGAGGACAAAAACTCGTGTTGCTCTTTCTCAAGGCAAGGATGGGGGTGTTGAGAAGTGGGAGTGGATAGAAAAGTTCCTTAGAGGGCAAAGAAATGCTGTAATTACTATCTATCTTGTCTGGTTTCCACTGTGTTTCCTCACATTTTGTAATTACTCCACATTTAGAGTAGGAATGATTTTTCCCTCTCTTGAAGGTTCTTCATGTTTAACTACCTTGCTGCTCTTCCCATCTGCCCTTTGAATTAGAAAATCAGCTATAGAGGAGTGACTGCTGTTCTTTGGTCTCTGCTACTGTCTGCTTAGATTGTGCCTTTAGTCTAGTCCCATCAGTTAATTTAACACAAAATGCTGGAATGCAGACTTGCTGTGTGTTACTTCTGTGACGATACACACTACCTGTTCGCATAGGCTGTGATGGCACTCCTAAAAGAAATGGGAGGGACTGCTTTGGCTCTCAGTGAAGTCTGTAACTAAACTGCTCAGTAACAGGATTAAGCTGAGCTCCACGAACTATCAGAAGGAAACCAACTCTTTGTTAGTCTGTGCAGTAAGAAGAGCATCCTGTGATACCCTACGGGAGATCTCTTCCCTGCTGAATGGCACATGAGCATATAGGCTGCAGTTCATCTCCTTGAAGCTTGCATTGAGGCTGGTGGCTTTTGGGCAAAGGGCCTAGTTGTGTGTGATGCAGGGCAGCTGCTCCCTCTCTTTTAACTTCACAGAGCTACAGGAGCCCGGTACCTGTAAGGGTCGTGCAAAGCTGTAGTAGATGCAGCTTAGACCAGACCTTCAACATCCCCACAATCATGCATCTGCTGGCTGCTAGCTATGCTAAGCAGCATGGCCATCCTAGCCTAAGGAAAAGATTGCAGATATGAGCATCATTTTGTGTCTCTTTCAATGGGCAGGAGTGGATGCTCAGGAAGGAATATAATAACAAAGTTAGCAATGATATTTTCTATTAATATTCTTCCAGTTTCTAACAACTTATTACAGAACCATAGAATGGTTTGGGTTGGAAGGGACCTTTAAAGGTCATCTAGTCCATCCCCCCTGCCCTAAGCAGGGACATCTTTCACTAGATCAGGTTCCTCAAAGCCCCATCCAACCTGACCTTGAACACTCATAATGATGGTGCATCCACAACTTCTCTAGGCAACCTGTTCCAGTGTCTCAGCACCCTCATAGTAATAAATTTCTTCCTTATACCCAATCTAAATCTATCCTCTTTCGGTTTAAAACTGTTACCCCTTGTCCTGTTACTACAAGTCCTAGTAAAAAGTCCCTCTCTGTCTTTCTTACAAGCCTCCTTTATATATTGAAAGGCCGCCACAAGGTCTCCCTGGAGCCTTCTCTTCTGCACGCTGAACAACCCCAACTCTCTCAGCCTTTCTTCACAGGAGACGTGTTCCAGCCCTCTGATCATTTTCATGGCCCTTCTCTGGACCCACTCTAACAGGTCCATGTCTTCCTTGGGCAGCAGTCCTGGGGCAAGACGCAATACTCAGCTTGTTGCCCAGGGATTTCCAGAACCAAAAGTAAAATCTATTTATTTCTCTTCTGTTAATTTTTCCAGTTGACTCAGGTAAGCGTTTACCATCCAGAAAATGCTGCAGCAAGGAGCTCCATGGCTTGGTCAGGTGTTGTGTGGGAAGTCACTCTCCTTTCCTCATTTTGAATCTGCCACTTGCTAGTTTCATCTGGTGCCACCTTTGTCTTACTTTAGAAGAGACAGTGAACAGTCAGTCCCTGTGTGCTCTCTTTGGTGCTTACAGTTCTATAGAGGTTGCATTGGCAGGTGCTGATGGCAGAGTTATCAGTTTGTCCAAATGCTTTATGTACAGCAGGAACCAAATGCTAGTCTGGATGGCCTCCTCTCTTACTGAAATGGTAGCAGGTCCAGCTGCTGGGGCTTGACTTCTGGGGAGTGCAAGAGAAGCAGATCTGTAAGGGAGATTTATTCTAGAGAGATGTCCTCCAAGGGAAGCTCACCTGAAAGCTTGCAATACAAGACTCTGGCCAGATTTTAATTTAGAGTTGCCTTCTACCCAGTCCGTGGGGGATTTACAGGGGGATGGATATTCCCATCCGTCTGTGACAGGGCTTCATCGTCACCATGCTAGGTTATATTAAACTGAATTACGCTTTAATTTATAGAACCCCCCTGCTATTTTTATGGTCACACAGGCCACATGCCTTTTCTGATGACCCATGGAGAGGAGCAATGGCAGACAATGAGCAACAGGAGAGGTGATGCTGCCCCAGCAGCCTGGAAGGTGGACTGA
>NW_009602541.1:149734-176619 GCF_000690535.1 Cariama cristata | reverse complement strand
TCCCTCAACACCATGGGTTCATTTGCCCCACTCCACACAGCAGGACTTTACGCTCTTGATGTTCTGCTTTGTATTCATTGGGCTGATACTGGTCTAAAATGTAGTGAGAGGGCCAAGGTGAGGCATCTTAGTGGAAAAAAAAGTGCCTGGTGCCAATTATTAACATTTTTTTTCTCAGTCTCAGAATTGGCAGGGCTGAGCCTCTTGCTTACACTGTGAAGAATTACAGCATTTTTGCTAACACAAATATGCGTTCTGAGTTTCCCCTCTCCCAGCACATACGCCAACCACCCACCACTTGGCAGCTTCCCTCTGCTGCCAGGCAGCTGCTCTCACAAAGATCTGAGGATTTCCTTGCGGACTGCTCTCTGCCTGTGAAAGGATTGCGCGGCATCGGACCTGCTGATCACGTTCCCTAGAGGGGAGTGCCCGAGAGTTTTGGGGTATTTTCCCCACCCTTCTCCTCTCTCCGATCCACTGTTTGAGGGACAGGCAGCCCTCATAGAAGTAGGCATGGGTTTTGAGAACTGGGATTCACAATATGGTGCCACCAAAACACGCTGCAGGGAGGATATTTTCCAGGCACTCACAGCATGCACGTTAGGATTAGCTGTTTCAGGAGAAAGCAAGTGCCTCCAACGTTGCAGGAGAGCCAGAGGCTGAAACCATTAGGAGCGTTTACAAAGCTGAAGCAAACTGATGCTAGCAGGTACCTGTGGGTGGTCCTAGGGTGAACCCATGTTGTGCTGGTATAAATCTTTCTCTTGCTCTCTTGCTCACATGCAGTGTGGCTACCAGAAGCAGCAGCCTCCTCCTGCCTGGATCGTGCCTGTCAGGCTTGCTCTGGCTGCCTGTGCTTTATCCTCTCGGCTGCACCGGCTACAGGCAATCTTACACGCTTATTTATGGACCATAAGGGGCCTGCTCTGTGCACCTGGTACCCAAAGGGTGTGCAGTTGTTGCAGTGCCGCAATACCTCTGCTGCTGGTGTTGTGCATAGGTTTGGTGCAGGTGTTGATGCTGCAGGTTTGAGACAGAGAGGGAGCAGATACAAGCTCAGCACTACGGCATAAAGCCGAGGTCATCACCTATTGAAATTCTGTGGAGGAAATTTGGTATAGATGAATGCAAATAAATGCAGCTTGGGAGAAAAGATTTAAAAGGAGGGCTTTTTCATAGATTCCAAACTAGCAGATCTGTGAAACTCACTGTTTCTGAATATTGTAAAAATAAAATAAAATCTTTGTCCCTTTCAGTTTGGATATCACTTGCAGTTGTTATAAGCTATGTAAAATGGGAAGGGCTCCATAAGGACAAGGCATAAGGATGCAAGGAAATCTCTAGTTGGGTTCATGTGAAATTTATTCCCATGAGTTTATGCAGCAAAATTAAATGATTTGTCAAAAAAGCATGCAACAGCTTTGAAGGTGTATGGAATTGGTCAGCACAACAGAAGTGGTACCAGCATGCACAGATAACTGACCTGTGCCTGCTTACCATTCTTCCTTGTCTTGGGACACTGGGGATAACAGCAAACACCTTTGTTCATTCCAACAAAAATCTCTTTGGGAAATCTTTATGGTTTTCTCTGCAGGAGCTTTATCTAATCCTTCTAATGTGCTGGGAAGAAAGGGGAACTGCATGTGTCCTCCAGCTTCTAATTTGCTCAAAAAGCCAATGTTGAGTGATTGAACCAATGAATTCTTAAGCTTGATTACTTTTTCATCTGCCTGCGAAAGGTAGAACATGTAAAACCTGTTCATATACCCTTTGAGGATGTCCATGTCAGTCCCCATTGTGGTTCATCACATCACCTACTGATTGCCACATTGGCCATGGAAGCACAGGGCCTGATGGTTGTACTACAGAGAATAGGGCTAAGGACAGGTGGAGGCACACTGTAACTGACAACATAAGTTTTGGGTTGTTTTCTTGGTGGAGGATGGATGTCTGTTGTGTCATTGTTTTTGTTTGGCATCTTTGTATTTCTTTAATTACTATGTCTCTTCCACTAGATCCTAGACCCAAATTTGCAGTGAAACTTTGGCTTCCACAAAGTTGTGTTACACATGAATTTATCTGTCATATATCTGACACCACAGTGTGTTTCTGTGAAAACACTCTATGGTATAACAAACTGTGCTATGTTCACATTCTAAACTGCAAGTCACATCATTTATATTTTTTTTTTTTCACTCTGTGGAAGATTTTGGCTTTTTGGCAAAATAAA
The DNA here is from genome assembly GCF_000690535.1 of Cariama cristata. Classification (NCBI taxonomy): domain Eukaryota; kingdom Metazoa; phylum Chordata; class Aves; order Cariamiformes; family Cariamidae; genus Cariama; species Cariama cristata. Next base: position 174,389 of record NW_009602541.1, on the reverse strand, counting down.
TTTTTTATACTATCTCCCTTTCATCCCCAGTATATTTTCAGAAATGCTATCATCTGGAGCCTCATGATATTTACAGCTTGGAAGTTTTAGGCTTCTCTTCTCTGGTGTAGGCTGAGCTCCCACACAAGGCTGCGTGTCCCTTGATATGCCACAGCTTGTTGTCTTTGCTTGAGGCTAATTGTTAACTTGCCAACTCAAGATGGGAACCATGAGGTGTTCAAAGAACCTGTCACCCCCAGCCTAAATACTTCAAAAACCTGGGTTTAAAAGAGCTTTCCTTCAAACATTAGTCATGGGATATAGAAAATAATGCAAAGAATTACAAAAAAGAAAAGCACACATAATGTGCGTTTGTAGAATTCATAGTTTGGGTAGAAACATAATATGTGAATTTAATTCGAAGACATAAAAAAACAAACCAAAATAAAACTCACCAAACCTCAAATACTTGCAAGTGTGGCCAGTCCTCTAGGCATATATTTTGCCCAGCCCAGCCTTCTGGTGTTAAGATGCAAAGCAGCAAGGTCTCATCACGCTTGCAGGTGGGACCCATGACATGACAATGAGTCCACAGCTGGATGAACACCCCTAAAGGCAGAGCCTTTGTTTATCAACTAAGCACTGTAATAAAACTTTAATAAGACAAATATGGTATTATTTCATCTCAGAGGTGCTTAACTGGTAACCCTTCTTCTGGACAGGCTAGCTCCATTTTTTTGTCTAATCTAGTTTCTCTATTTTACCTGAGGCAGTCTGACATAGTACCTCTGGTTAGCTCTAGCTAGGAAGATGTTAGGGCATCTTATGAATAACACTTTGATTTTTCTTCATTTTGCACCTCTTTCTGGCCAACATTAGGTGCTTGATCCTTGAAGACATCTTAGAGCTTACTAAAAGATCTGCTGAAGTCCATCTGCATTATGTCATCTCCTCTATATACCATTGCATATATTTCCTCTTTCTGCTTTTAGTTGGGAAGAGTCAGCAGTTAGGGTCTGGCCAGTGGCAGGACTTTTAGATGCTGTTCAGAGATATATCCCATTCTGGTGCACTATGAGATTCAGGTGGGCCCCACGTACTGTGAACAACATAATCTAGTAAGTGAAACTAATGAGAGGGGAAGAAAGAGATCAGGCACCCACAGGACAGCTGCACTTGCAGATGGAAGATTTGGTTTCCAGAAGAGTTTGGATTGCCAGGTCTTCTGGGTTTATGCCAAAAAAAAATAAAATATTCTGTGCAAAGCAGGCTCTTGATGACAGGGGAAGTGCCCAGCTCAGTGGAGATTCTTTACATGACTTCCCTGGCGTGCAGGTCTGGTTACAAAGAGAGGATTTTGTTTGGTGTCCCCCACTCTCTTTGTTCCTTTTAGCACTCTGGGCTCATACAGTCCCATGCACTCAACCTGCAAGAGCTTTCCCTTGCTGACCTACCAACCGGGCACCCTTCCTTGCTTTGTGCAAGTCCGTACCTGCTCTTGGTGGCACACGGGCTGTATCCTCTCACTTACAGCTGCTGCTGTCTGAGGGACCGGGCACTTCTTCTGTGTCAAGCTTTCAAACTTATGCCTGAAGTTAAAAACCTCCATCTGTATTTAGCCACAGATGGGCCTTTTCAATGCCAGAAAGCCCATTACCTGCTGCTATAGTATTAGGATAGCAGTGTTTTTGCCAGGAGTAAACACTGAGGACAAAGAAAGTTGGGATCTGATGTGAATAGTGGTTGAAGGAAACAACAATGACCTGACCTCTGACTTTGTGTCTGTGCTGGCTCGTGGCCAAGGTGCCAACCGCTTCTACGACAACATTGAGGACATGATTGGTTTCCGGCCGTGGCCCTTGATCAAGATATGCTGGCTGGTGTTCACCCCGGGTATGTGCTTGGTAAGTGCAATTACAGCAACATGGCATATTATTCTGGGTCACCGGGTTCTCAGCAGAAAAGGTTGATCTGTCTTCAAGGTGCTGCTGTAAATTTTTCAAACTGCTATGGTGAAGCAGAAGCTTGTCCACAGCCGAGGCAGCTATTTATTACCTTTGTAAAGCCTTATCTTTTGCCTGGAAAACTAATTGAGCCTGAAAAGCCACTTGTTTACTGTGAAGGCAAATGTGTCCCTAAAGCCTGGAGAGCTTTGGTCAAATTACTTTTGAATAGAAGACCAGTGAGCATTACCCTGTTCTGAAATACTTACTTCAGCCAATGTTCCTGTGACAGCCCATAGTTCAGAAATATCTTTCCATGGCCATTTGCTTTCTGTGTTATTAAATATCTTTTAAAACTTCTGTGACAACTATGTTTAGAGAAAATGCACCCTAAGTCAGGCAAGTTCTTGTCTGTTTTGAGTTTATGTCCAGTCTTGCTCCACTGACTTTTACATGATTTCTGAGCCAAATTCTGCTCCTGCATCTGATGTTGTTTTCTTTGACCTCAGTAGGAACACAGGTGGGATCTATAGCTACAGCTTACAAAAAGATTTCTAGTCCTTTGTCCTTGAGCTCCAGCAGGAGTTGAATACCAGGGAAATTTTCAAAGCAAGCCTAATCCAGCCTAAATTATCTCAGACCTCTGTGGCTAGAAAGCCCCAAGAGGCATAAATCTGTGCCTGTGTGGTACTTCTGGAGGGCTTCTGCCAGGGAGAACAACAATTCCTGACTTTGATATGAATAAATTGCTGTCTCGATGCTGCTGGACCCTCAAAGCTGCTGCCACCTTTGCTTAGGTTGAACTCTTAGGAAGTCTGAAGGCTTTAGACTGCGGAGAAGCCTGGCCCTGGCTCTGAGATAACTCCTGTGCAGTCAGCATGCACCAAGCTCTGCCTCGCTGCAGCTAGCAAGGTCCGTGCTAGTTCATGCAAGACAGCATGCTCATTGCCACCCATCCGGTGGTAGGCTGGCCAGGCTGCCTGCCTTGGCTGCTCCCTTTGTGCTGGTATGTCTGTGTTTTCTGCTCCGCAGGCTGTCTTCCTGTTTTCCCTGATCAAGTACACACCCTTGAAATACAACAATTCTTACGTGTACCCACCCTGGGGCTACGTGGTGGGCTGGCTGATGGCACTCTCCTCCATGGTCTGCATTCCTCTCTACGCCATCTTCATCCTCCTGAAAACCAAAGGACCCCTGAAGCAGGTACTGGGATTGGGGTTGCTGGGCAGGTTGCTGCTACTTCCCCCGGACGGCTCATGGGAAGGGCCCCAGGGAAGATGCACGTGGCACATTTCTCCTCTGAGAAGGAAGGGAAGGGTGAGGGTGTCCCTTCCCCAGAATCCCCTGTGTCTTTTGTTGGCAATTTGGAGGGCTTGGAGAGTCTCAGCATAACTCCCAGGTTGATCATCAAATGTCCAGTCTTCCATGAGACATTGCACCACCATGCTCAGTGCAATATGTAGACATATGCAGAGCATCTCTAATGCTGGCTCCACTGCATGGCAGAGGACCCCCTCAGTGTGGACTACCCGAGGCCCCGGGCTGATTGGTTTGGTTTATGGTTCAGATGGTCCCACTGGTCATGTAAGTAAAGATGGCATGCCACCACCTTTGCCTCCTCTTCTGTTACTGACTGGTGCCAGTGCAAACCAAGTGCAAAACCAGGATCTGTTTTGCCTTTACTTCTTTTCCCTTGCTCCTGTTCCCCTTTTAGTCCTGTCTCAGGACTGTGTTATTTTGACTGAAGAAATTACCCGTGGTTATCAAAGAGGACATGCTCACAGAGCTGTAAAGGTCTACCCTGTGCCATGCCCAAGCCTATCCTCTTTCACTGTAGACACTTTGTCCTTGTCATAGGAAGAACTGTGTCTTGGAAGATGGTGTCATGGAGATGACACCCCATCTGACCCATGCGGAAAGACCTGAGTGATGTACAGTGCATAAGGATTTCTGCACAATCTCTCTTCTGGTCCTTCTCCATCCTCACTGACTGCAGGCTCATCTGTGGCTGGTTGGGGAGGGGACAAGGTGAACAGGGGATGGGACCATCCCTGTGTCTGTGGTGCAGATGTGACAGTCACATTGTGGGGTCATGGAGAGGAGGACCCTGCACTGCCAACACAGCCAGGGATGGGCTGGGTGCAGGATGTCCTTATCGGCTTCATTGCCTCAGGGAAGGTGAATCTGTGCCCATGGGGACTCTTATTTACTGACTGGGAGATGTGACTTAATAGGGAGCGACAGGAGTTGTGGCAGAGCTGGCTAATGCCCATCTCAGGCTCAGGAGAAGATACAGTGCAATGCCCAGATGGGAATGGTAGCAATGAAAGTCTTCAGAGAAACACTGAGAAGGGCATAAGCCATGCAGGCAGGAAGGTGGAGAAGTATGATGCTATGAAATAGTTCCTGTTTAGCTGCCTTTGGCCCTCCTGGTTGCTGTTGGTGGCCATGAAGAGATTACAAGGTTGGGAGGGAGCTGTGAGCTGTACACCTCCCAGTATGAGGAAATCCAGGTGAATCTTGTGCCAAGGTGCTGTGATATGATTTGCTCCAAGGTCAGACCTTGAGTCCTGCCTCTTACAGCCCTCTCCTGTGCTCTGGGCCATTTATCAGTAATGCATCTGTCCTTTCCCATGGCTGGTTTAAAGAGTTTGACTGGGTGGCTGACAACATGTCTGACTCCCCACAGCTCAGAAGTTTCGCATGTCTACGTGAGGACTTGGAGGTGTCAGTGAAATACATGCTCAAATGTCCCGCCTGCTAAACAACCAATATTTCTCATCTGTTGCAAAGTACTTTGAGCCCTTGGACTGAAATGCTGCTGTGAGTAGTGTTAATGCTTATTTTATAGCACATCTGAGGAATTGATTTGGTCAATTTCAGATGGAAGGTTTTTCTGTTTGCCCTGGTTTAAATGATATTAGTTGTAATTTCCAGGGACTTCTCAGTTATATTAGTATGAAGAAACTCCCAAAGATGTGGTTTAAGTATGCAGGAAAGAATCGGCTGCTAAACCTGAGCTGATTCAGGGGAGAATCAAAACCAACCATACGATATCTTCTGGAATAGCTGCACCTGTTTTGAAAACAGGTTTTCTCAAAATATACCTGTTCCTTTTTTCCAGTCACACCCCAGAAATGTAGTGAATTAATTTCCTAACACAGATGCTTCCAGGAACAGTGCCTTTCAACTGAATATTGCAAACCATTCACTGAAACCAAGTTTGTAATTGGTAATTATGATCAGTCACTGCAACAAACTGATTCCTCTTGTTACACTTGACTGACCAAGAAACACAAATGTTGTTTCCTAACGTGTCTGATTAAGACAGCTGAAGCTCCAAAGACTGAAAACTCGTGATGAACTGCTCACAGGGCAGCTGCAGGCCAAGGCCCATTTCAGAAATCATGGGGCAAATAGTTTTGAATAAAAGCAAAATCTGGGATTCTGGAAGGCACTTCACAAGGAGTGGAAGAACTGAAATTAATCCAACGAGTCATGGATGAATTGCCTGCTCTGCTTGTGATGCACTCTGCAAGGGAGGAGCGTGCACTGGCCTGAACAGCTTCTGATGGAAAAAGTTAGTAACTGTGAACGTCAGTTTTCATCAGGGAAATGATACACTGGCCCATGGAGTCGGGCAGGTGGCTGCAGGACATTGCGTATTCTTTGGCTTTGGGAGGAGACCAGGTGCTCAGGAAAGTGTGTGGCACCAGAGGGTCTTCAAAAATGGGATGAGAAAGACCAGAAATTCACAGCAGCAGTCCCTGTAGGCCAGCACCTTTTGCCCAAAGAGCTCCAAGTTCTTCACATTTTTTAAGAATAAACTCCCCAAAGCTGACATGACACAAGTGTACATGTGTGTGGAACAGCCTGCTGCACCCCTGTGTTGCGGAGGATGGGGGGAACTAAGGGCAGGCAGCTGCCCCACAGCCCCTGCCTGCATCCCTGCAGTCTGGCTGGCTGGAAGAGGGGAGCAGTCTGCGGAGGGGCTACTTTACCAGGGAAGTGCCACTGAGGTAGGTACCACCTACCACCCTGTTTTGGACCATAGCAGGAGATGTCCAGCACTTTCTGATGGTCAGACCATTTGGAAGGCTTTACAGCTCTCACTAAAGTCAATGGGAAGCACGGCTACTTGGCATAGGGGAAAAAAAAGGGGCTTTATGATGTTTTTTCCTTGGCCACAGTAAATGTCTGTGGGGCTAATCCCTAGCATCCTTCCTCCCAGAAACATGTCTGTGAGGAGTCTTGTACATCAGGTTGTCAGTCCACTGCCTGGGTTTGAGCCCAGAGGTGGAATAATTGTCACCAAAAGCAGTTAAAGTGAGCCTGCTCTCCTTCCTCTCCCTTTCACAGCCGTTTGGCAGGAGAGGAGCAGGGAGCCAGGAGCACGAGCTCTCTAGATGTCTTTGCCCGCAGCAATGGTTGTGGATCACTATTGGGTGTCAGTTTGTTTATCAGCTTAATTAACAGAGGCTTCCTCTCTGCAGCGGCTAACACAGCTGATTTCACCAGCGGAGGATCTGCCACAGCCAAAGAAGCACATGGCGGGGCTGTCCAAACTGAAGCGCAAGGGATGGTACCCTCCGGTCCAGGAGGTGCTCAGCATCACAGAGAGAGAAACCCACTTCTAAGGCCCTGGGGATGTCTCCTCCATACCCTGGACTGATTCGCTCTCTCCATCCTGAAGTGGTTTCTTTTCTTTCCTGGGTTCTTCTCTGCTTCACATCTGAGACAGAAGCATCTGCAACACCGTCTCCTTCCAGCCAGCTGGTTGCACCCACTGGGGACGGCATTTCTTTTGACACCCTGCGGACAACTCTCCCTGTCAGCAGCCAGGGAGAGAGCAACGTGCGTTTGTCAGAAGTGTCCTCTAGTACTGACCCTGGTAGGGAAGAGAAAAACAATGTATTAATGAAAAAAGAAAAGGAAAAAAAAAAAAAAAGTGGTCCTGTTGGGAGGAAGAAAGGAAACCACAGTGGTGTGAGAGAGCAGAGCATAAAGGTGTGCAGGAGCAAAGTTAAGGATGCAAAGGCACAAAATGATGGGATGTTAGCACAGGGAATAAGTAAGTTGGTTCAGAAGTACATAAGAAGCTGGAGGATGACAGAGGAAAGTGCATTGCTAGGTCACCTACGTACGAGGGAGAGGGCGCCAGGAGCATATCATAGGCAATGACGAAAGGAGGCTACAGCGTTCGTAGCTACAGCTTCAGTTGTCACTGAAAGGGAAGAGAGTGACAGGGTGCTTGATGCAATCATAGTTACTGATGATGGATCTCAAGGCAGTCTCAGGCTGGAAAGGGGGTGAGGAATAACTATCTAGGGGACTCGCTCTTGGTCAGAACTACATGGCCCAGTGAAAATGCATCCGAGAGTGAAACAGCTGAATCTTTGACAGTTCTTTCAGAAAATTCATGGAGTGAGGTAAAAGTCCCAGAGCAGCTGGTAAAAAAATTGAGCTGCAGCACAGCAGGGAGAAATGAGACCCTGGGGACTGTACGCCCACAAATTTAACTGCACTGATGGGGCATTTTGTAGAGGAATTAATGAAGGAGTTCATAGGCCTGATTCTGTGCTGCAGAGTAGCTTTGGGGCGAGGGTGGGAGAAGGATTGCGCTCCCTCGGCTTGGCTGAAGATGACTGCTTGGAGGATAAGGAAGACATAGTCAGGCTCAATAATCATAAGCTCAGGCAAGATAAAGCAATAATTAATAGGTAAGATGGGTTCATTGGAAGCAGATTGTGTTGAATTAAAGGTCTCTTGTTGCCAGTGTAGTCATGAATGTGAGGCAATGGCTGGGAGGGATTGCACTCGGATGCAGTGTTTGGTGCGGTGCCAGACAGCTCTGTCCTATGGAGGCTGGGGCTGTAAAACTCCCTGCCAAAACCCACTTGAATGCCTGTCAGAATTTCACAGTTAAAACCACAGGAAAAGCCAGTGGCAGGATCCCCCCAGGAGCTTTGCCGCAGTCAAGGGTACATGCGCCGGGGCACGGCTGTGTTGCAATAGTGGCGCATCAAACCACACCAGAGAATGGCCATTAAAAAGAATCAGAGATGCCACAGGCTCCTTTGCCTTGTTCCTCGTTCCAAGTAATTGCTTTTCCCTGTGCTGTGTGGAGATAAACCACCAGCACTGAAAGTAAGTGGGAAAATCGGGCCTCATCTGTGCAATGCGGTACCTATTCCAATTGCTATGGGAACCTTATCTTTTGCAGTTTCCTGTGAGTTTAACTGGTGAATTAGCATAGGGCAATCTTTCCCTCATTTAATTTCCTTTCCTTTAAAAACTAAAAACTTGGTGAAATGAACACTGAAAGTCAAGTATCAAAATTTGTACCTCTCTGGGACATTATTGTTTGATTGGAGATGATTTACTGTAAAAGGTAGAGATAGCTGGCAAACCTTGCTCTTGTTCTCTGCAAAGGACTGCAGCACCACATAAGATACCATTTATTTTATTTTTATTTTTTAAAGAGCCAAATGTCACATTGCAGCAGTAGTCATGGGAAGAGCTTAACATCCAGAGGCTTGCAGTCAGGCCTCATGGTAAATATTTTGGTGTTTTTTCCTCTCCCTCCCGGCGATGTTGCTCACGATTTGGTGGGGGGAGCAGCTCCCGGCAGTGGGTCTCTATGTGCAGCCGGAGCCAAAGCCAGTGGCTGCCACCAAGGAGCATCAGTGCCAGGGTGGCACAGCCGGGTCCGCTGGAGGAGTCACCATCCCTGGGGGGGTGCTGGGTGTCCACCGGGTGCTCGCTCTACGGCTGCCTCCCCACACTCGGAGCTGCAGCAGGGCCATGCAGGAGAGGTTTGATTTCAGGCGTGGGCTGCAGCGGCCTTGGCAGTGCCCATGGTCAAAGTGGTGGTATTGGTTTTGAGAAAGAAACCTGCCTTCTATTCTTCAACCAACAGAAAGGAAAGTTAAAGGACTGGGACTTGCTGTCCACGGGTTTCTTGTACGACCCTTGTAGGACATTTAACCCCTTTGCTCCTGCTGCCATGCCTTTAAGATGTAAGGTAGTGTTGTATTGCCAGAGAAGTCATGGAGATGTATTCGCTCCTTTTTCTGAGTTACTTGGATAACACTGCGAAAATCCTAGATAAAAATAAATCACTTTTCAGTTTTGAGCACAAATGTGGGGCTGTGTTATTGAAAATAACTACTGCATGAACTGGTTCCTCTGTTGCTTATGTATGATCTGATCGTAGCATCCCACTTCTGCCAGGAAGCAGCATATTTTAATAAAGTCAGAGGAGGTATTGTTGTCCCCATTGAAAGCAATTACAAAGTTCCCAGGATCAGGAAATTAATTCAGATGCTTTGGATGGGATTGACGGAGTCTCAGGAAGCTTAAGGGAAAGCCCAGTGACCCAAGTACACCCAGATGGGGGAACCAGGGAAAATGCCACCAATGGATGTCTTTTGCTATGAGACCTCTAGCATGCAGGCATAGTTAGAGACCAAGTAATGGTATGCTATATTTATACGAACATCTCAGGCATTGCTGCACACATACAACAGATCTGACAGGTCTCCATCAGCCCCTGGAAGCAGGCACTTCTGGGGACCCCTGAGTCTGATGGGAAAGTGCTCCTTTCCTGTGCATCACAAGGGTGTAAATACACTATCGAAGGGATGATATGGAGAGGAGGGAAAGATTTTATTTTTTTCCCCCCTGTAATTGTTGATAACATGCCAAGACATGATGCATTTGAAGCTGAAGTCCAAGGGAAGTTACAAGGTGGCCATACTGTGCTGCTCCTCCTGGTTGGAGGAAAAACACTGTCTATAGAAAAAAGAATAGACATCTATCAAGCACCTAATTACCACTTCTGAGTTTTCAGGTTTTTTTTTTCATTAAAAAGGCCATTTTCACCTCTCTCCCCAGAAAGGAATGCCAGGAAAATAGTTTGTTAAAAAAGAAATCAAGCCAAAAGGTCTTGTATTTTCCTTCTCTTTTCTTCATTCTCTGTTTCTTTCCTTCCTATTTTTCCCATTCCTTCCCCTTCAGCCTTCCCTCCCTTCTTCCTTTGACAGTGGCAAACAGAAAAAAAAAAAAGGAGAAGGAAATGATAGTTGAAAACTTGTACTGGACAAAATTTGAAGAAAGAAAGATAAAACAAATGGCAAACCAGCCAAACAAGTTGTTAAGAGTTCTTTGCTTGCCACAGTCCCTCTCATCACTCATCCACCCTCCCAGCCAGAGAGGCTGTGTCCATCCCTGTGTGCACCAAACAAGCCCCTTCCCGTGCCCTTCTGGCATATTTCTTTTTCCCAAAGAGAAATGTGTCATTCTTGAGCCTATTCCCTTAGTTCCTTGTCTGAATGAAGGTGATTCCTGATCTGTCTGGATTCCTGCTCCCTGCACTTGGTCAGGTACGGAGGCACTGTGGTGACCCTTTCATGGCCCCATGGCTGCAACCGGCCAGGGAGCCCTTTCATCCAGGCCCTGGAGGACTCTTAGAGCAATTCTTACACTTCTGCCTTTGTCCAGCATGAAATAATAAGTATTTCTTCTCATCATCAGGATATCTTCAATTTTCATAGAATCATGGAATGGTTTGGTTGGAAGGGACTTAAAGATGATCAAGTTCCAACTCCTCTGCCGTGGGCAGGGACACCTTCCACCAGATCAGGTTGCTCAAAGCCCCATCCAACCTGGCCTTGAACACTTCCAGGGATGGGGCATCCACATCTTCTCTGGGCAACCTGTTCCAGTGCCTCACCACCTTCACACTGAAAAATGTCTTCCTTATATCTTAACCTAAATCCATCCTCTTCCTGTTTAAAGCCATTGCCCCTTGTCCTATCACTACTTGCCCTTGTAAAAAGTCCCTCCCCAGCATTCTTGTAGGCTCCTTTAGGTACTGGAAGGCTGCTAGAGGAACAACCCCAACAACCCGAGGTGCTCCAGCCCTCGGATCATCTTCGTGGCCTCCTCTGGACTTGCTACAACAGGTCCATGTCCTTCTTGTGCTGAGGACCCCAGAGATGAAGGCACCACTTGACTCTGAACATAGTTTTTAGAGGAGAGGAGAATTGCAGTGGCATATCATCTTGGTTGGAGCTCAGCTCTCAAACCTTCTCCTGCCCCAGGTGACCATGGTAGCCCTCAGGCAAAGTGATCTGCTGTAGCTCCCAATGAGCTGGAGATGCAGCTGTGCCCTCCCTCCAGCCCTCAACTTAGTTTTTTGGGTGGAGAGAAGCTACACTCAGGATAGCCCTAGTGCAGGGGTTAGCTACCAAGGACTGAAGCCCCAGCTCCCTCCTCAGCAAAGCTCTTAATTTTCCCTTGATCCCGTGCATGTATTGCACCTTGCCAAGGGCCAGGAGAGGACAAAGGGCAGTAGGGACTGAGCTGGAGGAAACGGGGCATTTTTGTTTGTGAAAACCCTCAGAAGAGCAGGAGAGGCTGGTTTCTCAGATTTTAGGTCATGTTTGTGTTGTGTGAGTTATGGGTGCTCTGCAGCAGCTGTGTGGTTTGTGCTTGCATCTGGGAACTTGCCTGAGCTTTTGCTTTCCTGGTGTGTGGCAGGAGGAGTTTGGTGAGGTGCTTTCCTGGTCTTGAAGGGAGGTGGGCCTTGCCCAGGTAGAAATAAAAGACAGCAGCCAAGTGACTTGAGTGCACAGCCAACAAGGGCCAGGAAAGAGGCAGTCTGTGGTCATGGGGGTATAGAGAGCGTCAGGTCATCTTGCTGTTCTTTGCTTTATTACGTGACATGCGCTTACGTACAGTAACCTTGTGCTAATTAGCTAAGTCAGGCTTGAACAGGGTCAAAGGGGAGTAATGTTGACCAAAGAAGATAAAATAATATTCGCTTTCAAAAGGCAAGGATTAAAATGTAAAACTTCATATAAATATGAGGAGATGTGTATATGCTGCCGTACAGTTCCCCCTGCAGGGCTGCAGGGAAGGGCTGGGGCATCAAAGTCCAAGACTTTATTCCTGAATCTCTTGCTGGGCCAAGGGAAGAGAAGAAATGTGTCTAACAGTGCTTGGGGGTGCAGTGGGGAGTTTGTTTTGCTTTGTTTTGTTCTGAAACCCAGAATAAGCTCTGCCCCCTTGACTGTTCTTGGAGCACGATCCTGGCTCTGTTTTGAATCCCTGACCCATGACTGTCTCTGCAAAGAAGGACATGTATTTTCAGAGTTGTCTATTCTGGTTTGCCAAGCCTATGCTTGGAAAGCTATGTGGAAAAGAAAAGGATTCCCAAGGAGGAATACTTTCAATGGCTGTGCAAAGCCAGTTGTGGGTGACTCTATCCTGTCTTGCTTTTGGTGACAAGCCAAGACCATGCTGTGAAATAGTCTCTCCATTTTTTTTTTCTCTTTTTTTTTTTTTTACAGCCTGTAGAACAGTTTCCTGCCCAGCCTAGGTTACAGCCAGGACAGGGAGGTTTACCCCGCTAGCTGTCTAGGGTGGCTGCTCTGGACCGGAGGCGTGCTCACACTCATTCGCTATTTGCCAGTGGTCACTAGACTTTTCCAAAATATGCTTTATCAAGCGTGAGGCTTTTGTTGTGCCATGGTGTAGATAGTGGTCCCTGGAGAAGGATGAGTGATTACAGGCAGTCTGTTGCCTTTCTCAACGTCATATTTCAACAGGAGATGAAACGAGCTTCTTTTTCTTGTGGAGGAATAAACGCATCCCCAAACAAAAAAGCAACCTGTCACTTTCCCACATCCTGGAGAAGGGCCATCACCAGGTTGTGCAACATGAGCCTCCCTCCCCACACACTAGCTTTGAAGTGGGGATGACCTGAGAGCTAGAGCCTGGTGTTTCTTGACCAGCCTCTCCAGGAGCAAAGGGCTTTGTGCTGGGATACTGCAAGCAGCACACAAGTGGGCCCAGGAGCTGCTGAAGAGAAATCCCACCAGTGGCAAGGCACAGTGGTGTAAATCGGAAACCCTGGGTTAGCCTCTTCAGAACAACAGGAGGCAGCCTGGCAATGAGAACTGGCCCAGTGTTGGGCCTTAATCTCATAATTTTGGGGAAAACATGTCCAGGTAGTGTTAGCTTTTGGTGTTCTGCTTTCAGATGAGGTATGAATTCCCCAGACCGTCCGGGGGACCGTGGCTCCCAGTGGCACCAGTGTGATGTGCCCATCAGTCACACAACAGCGAGATGGCAGCGGAGTCCTCTCTCCCATGCCCCATGCGGTCCTGTCCCATGGCTGGCTGTCCCATTACCAACACCGGGCTCTCCCATTCCTGGCTGCTTTTGTAGTGCTCAGCTTTACATCTGCTGTTTAGCTAAAGTGTAAGCCATTGGCTAAGTGAAACTGGAGCCCAGAGGCAGCCTGCGGTTGTCCTGTCCCATAAACCTCCTTGTCCAGGGGCCCAAGTGTGGGAGCGTGTGTCTCCACATGGGCGAGCGGTGCGGACAGGCACAGTTAGGTTTTTTCAGAGCCTGTGGGTGGACAATCTTTGAATGCTTTAAGAACATATTGATTTTACAGTGACAAGTTGGGAAAATGCCAGGAGTTAATTTCCTTTCTTTTTGTATTTTTCAATGAGTTACCTGCCCTAGCCAGCAGTTAAAAGATCCAGCTTTTAAAAGTTGTTTGATGTCTAAAATTTTGCATAATGTAATTTTCAATATGACCCCTGGTCCAGCCTCTTTTGCAGTTCAAGACAGGGATGGCATTTCCCTTGCACTTGGGGGTGGTCGAGCTCAATCCCACTTTCCTGCTTCCCTGGTCTCTAGGCAGTTGGAATTGGGTTTTATTAGGGCAGAGGGGTGCTGACCTGTGTGGTTACTTCTGGGGGGTCTCTCCAAGCAGCTGTCAGGGGAGGCAGCAGCCAAACCTTTGCTGTTCGGTCCTCAGGCTCCTGTGAGTCTCCGTATGCAGAGGAGAAAGGCGCAAGGGGGCCAGTCCCTTTCATAAAGTTAGAGATGCTGATCTGAGATGGGTGCGGGTGCGTTAGGGCATCTGGGGGAGAATTATGCTTTGGTATTTTTTGTGTCTTAATCACAGCACTAATGTCCATGTTGTGACCGAGACTGGTAAGTAAATACATTGCTGCTGGCTTTTCAAGTTTGTGAGCCTCTGAACCTTGACTATAAGTAGAAGTCATTTGGAATCTTGGTAAAACTTTCCAAAATTGCTTCCCTCTCTGAAAGGAAGTGAAGGGTGTTTTACTGACCCTGGGCAGAGGTGTCAGCAGCACCTTCTGGTTGTTTTGGCCAAAGTCCCTCGGACAGGCTGACGTACAGCACATTGAATGACGGCAAAGCAATTTCCCACTGCCTGATTCTATCAATAGAAGCAAATCCCCTGAGGATGAAACACGATTACTGCAAACAAGGGCTCATTTTGGTTGTGTGCATCACGTGGGCAAGCAGCAGCAAGGCTGCAGGCTGGAGACGTTTTCTCTCATGGTGCAGGCACTGTCCCTTCCTATATGGTGATAAATGAGATGGTACCTGCGTGGTACTTCATAGAGAAACCTTTGCTCTTCTTCATCCTCTTGTATCCAAGGGCCGTGTACTTATCACGATGGAGCACCTGTGGTGGGCAGTGGTTTTACTGCCTCTGTTGTTAACTTGCCCTGGCTTGCATCTCATACTCAAATCTGTTCTCTTTTTCCTCCACACCTGTCACATTTTTCCCCACACTCCTGTGCATTTGAGGTCAAACACAGCTGCGCAATAAGGCTTCTTCTCCCTGTCGGAGAGCATTGCTATATAGTTGTATTGGGAAGTGCCATAAGCTCTATCAGTATGACTGTACTTATGCTGATTTAAAGCACCTACCTCAGAGCTTTTATCAGCATAAGCCTCTTAATAAAGAGGGAAAAAATCATACGCTCTCCTGGTAGAGCTATACCAATGATGTAACCATACCTAAGGACACATTGACTTTAAAGTTAGGTTGGTTTAACACAGCATGTGATTTCAGTTAAATCTTCCAAAGTATGTGAGGACACTTCTGCTTATGTTCCATTCACACTAATTTTAATTTATATCAAGTCCATCAGGATCAAGTTTGAGCTAAGTTGAACACAGTGTTACTTTTCACACTGCTTTGGATAGATTAGCAGCAATAGAGCTAAATCATCAGAATCCCCTGTGAGAGCAGTTTCAACGATAGAAAGATGCTCAGTTTTTTTAACTGCAATTCTCAAAACAACCGGCAGACACAGGCATACTTTCATCATGACTATGTCCACCTATCACCCAAATGGTCTTTAAACTGGAATAATCATGCTTGCAAAGTGGGCTCTCTGGTTTAATTTAGCCTAACTGGTTTTGGTTTAGATGGGTGACACTGGTTGCTTATGCATAGAGAAGCCCTAAGAGAGCTCCCTGCGGTGGGTAGGTACCGTAACCCTGCTGTTACACAAGTCCTGTCAGAAGTCCTCCCTGCAGAAATCCCATGGCTGGTGTCCCTGACAGCTCCTGCTTCTGGTTCCTGGGGCCTTGTGCCCCTTGTTGGTGTGCTGACCAGGAGGTGCACATCGCAGGGACATTGGACACCTCGTTTCACCCAGAAACCCCTGCAGCAAGGGAGATAGCTGGGAAGACGGGGGCCAGGGGAGACTCTGCCATGCTTAGAGTCTGCTCCCAAATCCCACCATGGACACCAGTGGTACATGGCCTCCTGGGTCCCCCTGCGAACACTAGTGTCCCTGTGTCATCTGGACCCCAGGCATGCTTGCACTCTGGGGACTCTGGCCTTCGGAACATCTCTGGAGAAAGCCAAAAGCCTGCAGGTAGGTGCCCTACCTGTGTCAGTGCTTAAGGACTAACCATCAACCAGCTCAAGAGCTTTCTGGCAGCTCCTGGGAGGCAGGCGCTGGTAATTAAACCTTGCACTTTGGAAGGGCAACTTGGTCTGTCTTTGCACAGCAGGAAACTGAAATCTGTGTCAAAATGAGGTGCTGTAGCTATCAGCATGATCAGACGAACGGGCTGGGCTACCCACAGGTAGGGGCCATCCTCAAGCCCACCGCCAGCTTTGCTGCGGCCAGGGAAGGAGAGGTTGTGACGGTGCAGAGGCCTGAGCTTTCCCTGTGCTTTAGCTGTGAACAAAAGTCATAGGCATGATACCCTGTGTGAAGCAGTGTGTCTCTCTCCTCTCAGAAAATTCCATATTTACAGCTGTATTTCAATCAAATGGAAAAATTGGTTACACACCTGGAAGTACTCTACCCAAACAAACTGGAGGTGAAGGCTCTTCATTGAAAGAAAGAGTACGGAAAATGCCATTGTGACCTCTTTGAATGCATGGATTTTATTTTAGTGGCCTTTTCTTGCTCTGCTACCTAATATCCCCCCTCCTCCCATAACACCTCTCAGGACTTGTCAGATTGATCTTCCTCATTTTGTGCTGGAGGACCCTTGGTCCTTCAGGTCTCACTTGCTGACAGAAAGCTCACTGCTGATAAATCTTTAGCAGAGGAAGCTTTTCTCCCAGGTGTTTCTCAACCACATGAGTTAAGCTGAAGTGCACAGGACAAACAACAGAAAAAACACTGAACTTAACAGAACTTGGCTGTTTCACAGCTGATGAAGTCTTACTGCCAGTACCTCCAGTGACACTATCTCACTAGTTCTCCCTTTCTCCAGAGTATTCCAGGGGGAAAAAATTAATAGGTGAGCCCTGAACAAAAGTGCTCCAACCCAATCTATTTTTCTTTTGCAGGTCACCTTTAATCTCCTCCAAGGTGGAAATTCCTTTTCTTTTCTCGTACTTATTTCCAGGTTTGTTCTTACTGTATTTCTTTTACATTATTTGTTCCTCCACCACGTTGTGCTCTGTTTGCAGTGCTGGCAGTGGAAGTGATTTTAAAATGCCCAGTCTTTGAAACAAGTGATCTCCAGATGAAATTGCTTTCAGGGGCTTCTAGAAGCTGCAGGGGCAAGTGGCATAAATGTAGATTTAAGACCAGTGGGTGAAGGCAACTGTAAATAAAAGTGCTAGCTGTGGAAAGTATTGGACCGGTTTCCAGGGGAAGGATATTTCAAAGATGCTGTGTGTCCTGGGAGCATGGCTGGCAGCCTCTGGAAAACTATAAATGTGTGAGGCAAGACCTCTCCCTACGCTGTAGGACTACCTCATCCCACCTTGACTGGCAGCGATTGCACAAGGTGCCCAAGATCAGGAGGAGCCCAGGTTCTGGCAGCTTTCCTGGGGCAAAGAGGCCAGCGAGGCTAGGAGGTGATTACGTTACTGGGTCTTAACAGCCCAGCCACTGCTGACGAAGCAACCCTAGACCCCACCAGCAGATTTTTCAACAGGCTACCTGGGTTGGGAGTCCTGTATAGCACCTGTGGGTGCAAGGTGGAAGGACTGAGCACAGGAATTGTCCTGCCTTACCTACCTTGGGCTTACGTGTTTTCCCTGTCTATACCCTACTGACCACCCTTTGGGGGAGGATGGCTTGGCTGGCAGGAGTCAGACCAGACCTGAACTCTGAGCCTGCTCAGGGAGGAAGGAGGCAAGCCAACTTGGCCCTCACCGCAGGTTGGCAGGGTGGCTGAGGTTGCGGAGGAGAAGGCTGTGTCTTAAACTGGGCTCAAAAAAGAGTGCCTGCCAGGCCTGCTGTGCTGGCCAGCTTTGCTTCCCTTTGGAAGCGGTGAACTTGGTGGGCTTAGTCAAAGCCAGGCAGCCTCACAGCTAGCAGCAGCTCTTTTCAGTGAGTGCAGCCCTATTCCTCTTTGCAAATTATCCTTGAGTGATCATACTTTGCTTATTTTACAATGATTGTGCTAATGATTTTTGCAAATGAATTTTAAACCAAGAGATGGCTAGCCTGATTATTTGGCTGCTTTTACTGCTGTCATCGCATCCAATAGCTGTTATTCAGAAAACACTCTTTGCACTTGTGTTTACTCACCCAGATTATATGGTGGGGTTGGGCTCTTTTGCTGAATACTTCCCAAGCCACCAAAAGCTTTGGATGTGGCAGCCCAAATGCTTCAAATGCAAATACTCAAGCCAGCAAGTATTTGTCTATCTGCCAAGCTCCCATTTTCTGGGAACATGCTGGTGAATCAAAATTTAGTCTCATGAATGTTTATGGACAACAACCAAGAGAACAGCTTCAAACCCCACCCTTCCAAACAAATTCTGCTTCTCTCCTAAGGCATGTTCCCAAATTCATTTTGGCTTATCAGTCCATGTCTCGTCCTAGCTGAGTATGAAATATCCATGTACTCTCTTCTCTTCTTGGTCCCACTTTCCTTTCTTCTGGGAAAGGAAAGGCTTGCTCAGACTGATGCTGAAAGACATTCTTGTTCCCCAGTGCCTTTGGTACTCACTGCCTGCTTCTGCCTCTAACTCACACAACAAATGTTATACAGAAAAACACCTTTTGTTTTCAAACTGAGTTTTTATCCCCTCAGTGGAAATGGCTGCTTCCTGGGCTGTTTTCTCTCCAGACCAGCAGTTCATGAGGTGGGGAGATGGTTTGTTGTACTTCCAGTGAAAGGAGTGAATGTCTTTGCTTATGGCAATTGGTTGACCCACTGTGGTTCTCAGGTGTTCCTCAGCCAGGTCTGTATGGGGAGCTGTGAAAATGCATATAACAGGCTGGTTCCCTCAGGCCTGAGATCTGTACCTGCCCTGCAAGAAAACTGCCACCATCTCTGTCTTTTTATTTTAGGAGGTGTCACATCAGTAAGGGACTTGAGGAGAGATTGAAGACCAAGAGGGAACAGTGATGGACAGGCTAATGCCGGGCACAGCGTGCTCAGGAAAGGGTGAGTTATGATATCTCTGTAGCTGAAGTTTCATTCCTTTTGACAAAAGGAGGCCAGGGGCTTTGCTGCTGGCTCCCCATTGAAACTATCATCTGCAGGTACCTGCTGTAATTTGGTTTGTTTGGCCAAAGCAAATGTGACCTGGTAACATGACATTACATTTAAAAAGCCCTTTCCCAGCTTGGGCCCCATGGCAGCTGCAAAGCAAGGCTGGCAGATGAGGGAGCGCTGAGCCTCCTGCATGGTCCAGCACATCCAGGGCTGTGCCCACACATGCCCCATGGGATGTGGGAAGCGTACGTCTGCCGGTCTGGCTCTTGGCAAGAGCTCCGAAGAAGCTCTCTGAAACACTGTGAGCCTTGGCTCACTGGGCAGGGACCTGATCTCGCTCCTGCGAGACTCAGCTGGCAGCAATTCCAGCAGAGCTCCATGTCATGACGGGTGATAATGACTGCACTACACACTCCCTGTCCTTGCAGGTCTGGCCAGTGCAGGCTGTGCTCACTTGCATAAATGGAGAATGGGTTTTCTAGAGAGTGAGGGCAGCACATTTTAACTGGCTGTTTTTTATCCCAGACAAGAGTCTAAAGGAAAGATTTCTGAGCCAGATCTAGTTTACCTCTCTTTTAACTTAATTAGCTGCTAAATAAGAGGTGCTCAAGCTCACAGAGCGGCATGGGGAACACAGGCTCCCTGGCAGAGGAGAGGGATGAGGATACTCTGTCAGACCCACAGCTCGCTCTCAGAAGGGATTCCCGCTTACAGCATTTGCTTCAGCTCAGAGAGGATGCTTTTTTTGTCAGGATGCCTCCAGCCTGCGTACAATCCTCCCACTCAGCTCTCAAACCCTCCTGGGTTTACCCAGCAAAAGTAATTTTCTTCCTCCATTTTCCCTCTAGCCAGCCTTGCCAGCCCTCCTGGCACCTCCATCTTTCACCTTTAATGGCTGAAATAACCCTACGGTGGTCTTACTGCCTCCTCCATGCTCCTCTACTGTCGGCTTAGTGTGAAATGTGACCTGTAAACATAGCCCATTGGCAGGATGTTAGCACGGACGTGGATGGGACCACAAGGAGCAACCTCAGCAAAGATGTAAGGCAGCATGTTTTCCCTCCCATCCGTATGGGTTAAGGGCTTTGGCAGATGAGTCACATTAGGTTTAGCTGTGATGGGTTATGGGTGTGATTGCCTGCTCTAAGGAGACACAGGGGACCTTTAAACAAGGTGAGTTTTGCTAATGAGGAATAAAACATGTGGGATTGCTGGCATATCCTCAGCCCACCTGAGCACCCTGGGAGCTGGTGCAGGGTCATGGATGGGGTGAATCAAGCCCTTTTGTATGGGTTGGGGGGTACATGGGGAATCCAGGTCACCAGCTGCATTGTATCTGCAGTGCTGAAAGCCAGTAGGTATACTTTTGTCACTAATTTAAGCATACCTAGCTCTGCTTTAACGCAAAGAGAGGAGCTGCTAAGTGAGAAGGTGTAATTCTTGCCAGCAATCTCTGGGCAGAATTAAACTTCAATTCACTTGGGCTCCTTCCCCTGTGCCTCTGAAAATGCTGCCACTAGCAAGGTGATGCTCACAGAGCCAGCAGCTCCTGCACACGGCCTTTGAGAGAGACTTCCCTGTGCTCCCAATGGGTGCAAACTGTCTTGGGCCCCAGGAAGAAAAATAAAAGGCTCCGTGTAACACCTTTTAGAGCCAATGACAGGATTTACATGCTAAGCAACAGGTCGTTTGTGTGTGGCTCCTTTCCTTGGCTGGTGGCCAGTACCTGACACTTCAAATGAGAAGTATCCCTCTTCCTCTGGCTTCCCCCTCCACCCCAAAAGCCTGACCCACACCAGTAGTTCACCTGACGGGTGACACTGTGGTGTCCTTTGGGACAATTCCTCCTAATCCCTGCCTGCCCTGTTCTCCCTTTGCAGGGCTGCAGTGTTGCAAGGGCTGTGTTGGGCAGGGCTGTGTGAAAACAGGAGAGGTTCATGGACAGAGACCCAGCCTCCCTGCCGTGCATGGTGTGCCAGATCTCTGCATCTTCTGTGCGGCTGCAGTCAGCCCTGCTCGCAGAGAGGATGAAGACCACTGTCTGACTGCAAACATGGAGCGCAAGGGGTGTGCACAGTGGCCTCATATGTACTGCTGCAACCATCCTTGCAGAAACTGCTGCAGCAACATGGGTGCAACCAACCCCATGCAACCTACTCACCTCTGCTTCCCCCATTTTTCGGCACCAGGCCCCTTGCCCAGGCTCTTGCCCTCCCTCGCAGAGAGGATGAAGACCACTGTCTGACTGCAAACATGGAGCGCAAGGGGTGTGCACAGTGGCCTCATATGTACTGCTGCAACCATCCTTGCAGAAACTGCTGCAGCAACATGGGTGCAACCAACCCCATGCAACCTACTCACCTCTGCTTCCCCCATTTTTCGGCACCAGGCCCCTTGCCCAGGCTCTTGCCCTCCCTCCTGCCCATGCCCTTGGAGCCTTTTCTGTCCCAGCGACGTGTGTTTTTCCAGTGGCTCTGGGTAACCCCCCCGGCCCCACACCCGCGACGTGCAGGGTGTTGATTTGACTGGACGTGAGCTCAAAGCTCATTAAGGGCTCGTCGATATGGGCAATGAGGAGCTGCGTGGGGTGAGGCCGGGGGAGAGGGGCCCTGCGGCAGGAGGGGCTCATAGCTCCCCTCTGCGTGTGGGAGCAGGTCAGTATGTGCCTCCCCGGGCTGCTGTTTCCGTGAGCAGCTCTGCGCACCCCAAGGACCCGCAACCGGCCAGCACCGGGAGGTAGGTGCATCCACTGGGACAGCAATGTCTGGTTTTGGGGACGTGAATGCTGGGGTCAGAGAAGGGAACATTGCAGCCGTGGCAGGGAAGAGCTGCCTGCCCGCATGAGCATCCCTGGGGAAGGGCCGCTGCAGGTGCTGAGCTCTCCTCCATCTACACTGGGATGGATGTGGGGCTGAGGGGCTCAGCACCCTGAGGCCAAGGCAGGAGGAAGGATGGTTTCTGCATCCCAAAAGGTGCTGGAGATGTAAGCAAATGGCGGGCAGACCTGCCTGCCTGGTACGCAACTGGGGCAGTGCGAAGTGGGCACATTTCCCAAGGCAGGAGCAGGCATTGTCTGCCCTTAAACCTCCTCTGCACCACTGCTATGCCTAAATTTCTTCTGCCAGTTGCCATTGCCATTGCAGTGTCCTCTTGGTCAAGAAAGACACCAGTTGCTGGGAAGGCAACTTCTTTGCCACCTCTCACTACCACACAGAGCTAACTGGATTCCCCTTGGTGTTAACAGGCAGCTGCAGCAACCAGCCTCCACTGCAAAACCCCCTCACCTGAAGTAAAAGCCTGGGCTAGGGTGGGTGTTTCTGCTGCAGCGGAGAAGCAGGGCACGAGCCATCACCCTTGCATGCTGCAGTGGGGGTGGCTGGGGTTGCTGCTCCTTGTCCTGCCAGGTGAGCAGCCCCCCACTCCCATCCAGGGAGCTGGTGCTGCCAGGCAGGGTGAGAGGGAGGATGGCAGTCCCTGAGCAGCACCCGAAAGTGGTATTGGGGGTCCAAAAAGTGGAAAGCTTCTCACAGTACCTATGGGCTGGGGGGAGATGTAGTAAGCTTAAATGACGGCTCAGTAAAGATGCTGTAACAGCACTTCAGTGAAACCCTGGGGCAAGTTTCCCTGGGGAGGGTCTCCAGTGGGTAGGGCTCAGGGGATGGGCTAGGTGATATGCATAGAAGAGAGATCTGTACAGTTGCCCCTCCCTGGGGCTGAGATACCCCTTCCCAGCTTTGTGCACTGCAGTCCCAAGGATCAACCCAAAATACAACGTTTCAGGCTCTTGGCACCCCTTCACAGAGGTGCTGCAAGCTCTGGTGGTCTCTGACAGTGGAGCTGAGCTTCTCTGCCTGTACAGCTGCTGGGGTGTTTCAGGGGACTATGTCTCTGCCCTTCCTTCCTATCTATCTCCAAGAGACTCTGGCCCTGAAGGACGTGCCTCACTCCCTGGGTGAAGCCCTCTCCGTCCCTCCTCTGTCTGCACGGCACTGGAGAATCAGTCAAACTCAACCGCCTGCTCCCTCCCCTCCTACCTTCTCCCTGCTCCCCACATCCCGCAAGTGCTGCGTGGAGGAAGAGACAGCCGCAGCCTGGCTACTGAAGGCTCCCCAGTTTGCTGGTGACCTTGCTGTGATTCTGCCAGCACCTGGTGGAGACCTCCAGCACATTTAATTTCAGTTCTCCTCCCTCCAAGAGAAGCTCTCGACAGTTTGGGATTTTGTTCTGAGAACAAAAATCAGGCTGAAGACATGCAGCTGGAAATGTGTTTTCTTCTGGAGAAACTTAATGGGCGCAAGGAACAAACGACAAATGTCCTTGTACTTGGGGGAGACGTCCCCATGTCGCTGGGTCCTGTTTGCTGGGGATAGAGCAAGTGAGTGACTGCCATGTCTGGATCCCTGTGGAGATGCTTGTGCAGTAAAGGCTGTGCCTGGCCCCACTGGGTCAGGGTCTGCACCCTGGTATAGCCTGGCTGTATGAGCTGTCACTTGGCTCTCTAGCCAAGGCAACAGGGACAACAGCCTTTCCTTCATCTGCCTTATGTCCTGATATCACAAGCCCTGGGGGAAGAGCTGCTCCTTCTGCACCACTGTATCGTGCTTAGCCCAAGTAGGAGGGAGAGGAGAAGGAAGATCTCAGTGTTAAAGTAGCAGAGATAATAATGTCCAGCTAGTTGCAGGCTGATCCTAGATGGCAGGGGATGGTGTCCTTACTGGGTAATTAGCACGTTTTCTGGACTATTTTGAGGAAAAACCTCAGCCAAGGGGCTGCTGGCTAACAATGTTCATGTGCAGCTCCTGCAGACGGAGCTGGCTCTGCCATTCTCTGTTTTCCACCCCAAAAAAGCATATGAACAAATGGAGCCTTGCAGCAGCCTCAGGGCTCTGGGGCATGATTATCTCTCCGGTTCCATGGAGAAGGAGAACAAAGAGTTTGGCATCTGAAAGTGGGACACAGATTTCCTCTCTGGCTTGGCTGTGCTGCAGTGGGAAAACGATATTGTGCTGTGTGGTGAGGCTCTGGTCTTTCTTGGAGCCGAATACGTGTGCCGGAGTGGTGCAAGGCAGTTTCACAGTGCTAAGTTTTGAATGAGCTCTTGGTGACTTGATGTGGTGCTCGGTAGCTGCTGTGACCCTGCCCGGAAGGAGCAGGGGGAAGGTCTGCATTTTGTCTCCTCCTTCTCCTATCTGTCTTCACCTGTGTGCTTTCAGCTGAATGCAGTAGCGGGGATTTTTGAGGTAGTGCAGGGTTTTTACCTGCTCTTCTTACTCCAAGAGCAGCAGGTGCTGGCCAGTGTCGAGCAGGCTGGACTCGTCTGTGCCCTGCAGATGGGTCATGTCCCCAGCCACGAGCTTCCTGGCCACAGGGGACATAGAGTGGCCAGTCCTTTGCTCCTCTGCCACGCAGAGTGAGGAGAGATTGCTCCCCTGCCATACTGTACTCTTCAGGGCAGTCTCTAGCTCATTCTCACGCTTGTTTCTGTTCTTTCCTTGTCAATTTTTTTTTTCTTTATTCACTTTTTCATTATTAAATTGTGGCAACAAAGTCCACAGTGACTTTCTCAGGTGAAGGTCATCACTTTCCATTGCAAGACCAATTTCACCCAATTTGCTCTATTCAATGACTTCATAAAAAAAAAAAAAAGAAAAAACTAAAAAAAAACCCCAAAACGTATCAAGCCCAATACAGCAAATAACCACTGACTTTACTTGCAAGGTCTCTAGAGGTGCATCAAATCCAGCTCTGTGTATGAAGGTAATTCTTTTAACCCCCTCACACATTGCACAGCCATGCCTTTTGCGCAGTACTTGTGACTCTTGGCGAGATGGGGAAATTTATCCCTGTGAAGGCCACAGTCTCACGGAGGATGTTGCTGCAGCTCGG
Organism: Cariama cristata; assembly: GCF_000690535.1. Taxonomy (NCBI): domain Eukaryota; kingdom Metazoa; phylum Chordata; class Aves; order Cariamiformes; family Cariamidae; genus Cariama; species Cariama cristata. The sequence goes on along the minus strand of NW_009602541.1, from coordinate 149,814 downwards.
GGTTTGAGCTAAAATCTAAGCTCAGAGGCACAGTTTTGGTAAGGTGGCGGTTGGTGGGAGCAGTAACTTAGGCTGCATCG
>NW_009602541.1:146095-149709 GCF_000690535.1 Cariama cristata | reverse complement strand
GGGGAAAAAGTGAAGGGGCCAGCAGGGATGCCCGCCTGTGCTGGGGTGGCAGTGCCTAGACACCATGCTGGGCTGTAATGAAAGGGAACAGGAGGTATAAGGCAAGTGAGAAATTCCAGCTGAAATTGCCCTCTGTATTCATTTTTAGGCACTTCTGCCCCAGCGATACTCTTGCTGAAGTCACTGGAAGGTTTTTTCCGTTATCCTCCCTGGAGTGGTATTGTCCCTTAGCAAGGAACAAAGTAGGCAGAGGAGGCCAATGAATGTTATCCCTGGGTTGTGCGTACAAAAAAAGCAGAGAAATATGTGCAAAACAGCAGCTTCTGTCCTAGAGGAGGAATAGTGAGTTGAGATTATTTTTGCTCAGCAGAACTAATGATATCTGCTTTTCTCTTCATAATGTCCTTTGTCCCTCCACCTCTCATGACAGGTCCCTTATGGCAGTGCTTACTGTCTCTCTAGTCCCCCACATCACCCCATCCTCGGTGCTCCTGCCTGTCTCCCACCTCTCCCGGCTGCCCTCCCAGGAGCTGCCTCCCTCCTCCCTGGGCCCGTGCACGCTGGCCGGCTGCCGTGTGATGGGGCGCTCCCGGGGTCACCCCACCGCCCTTCCTTGGGACGAGCACCAGCCTGTCTCTTCCCTCTCTCTGTTCCCTCCTTCTTGACGAGCTTGATGTCTTTGAGGGCTGTGCTCTGTTTTCAAGTATGGGTGAAACTCGCTGGTGAGCTCAAAAAGTAACTGGGGTTGGGAACCAACAGATAGGTCTTCGTAAAAGAAAGCTGGGCTAAAAATGTCTGCGTTGCTTCAGGTAGGGCAAAAGAATAATGTAGCAAAACTGTATAAACTACCAGTGTCGTGAAACTGGCACCCTAGCCTGCCACTTTGCACTATGTAAGAAAAGGAAAACGCTTCTTAATTTATTCAGCACATTTAAAATGGGCAGAAATAGGCTTTTTATCTTTTTAATGTGGTAGTTTCACTGAGGAGGATGGAGACAGGGATGCCTTTAAGCCCGCTGTCTGTCTTTCCCGACCTCGAAGCTGGTGAGGGCTCAGGGAGCTGCCGGCAGTCTGCTCGGAGGCCGCCATGAGGGGAGCGGGACGTGGGCTGGCCTCGGTCCTCAGGTTGCTGCAGTCGCTTCGGCTGGATCTGGACAGTCTGTGGGCACCGAGGAAGAGCCCTGCTGGGTCTCTGCTCCTGAGATTTAAACGAGAGTGCTAAAATGGCTCAGAGGCTGTATTGTTTGTGTTGCGGCTACAAAACCTCCGCTTTCTTTAGAGGCAACACAATGCAGCCCCAGCTACCGAGGCAACGGGTGAAGCACCGTCTGTGGCCAGGAGCAGGATCTGACCTCACTTCCCCCCGTGGAATGAGGAGCCAGAGGAGATTCAAGCAGGCAGCCTGAGCCAGGGAGAGTATTGCAATAGCTGACCCAATTCCTCCTGTGTGCGTAATGCAAAAATAAAGGTGCCGCTTGGCAAAGCGACCATGCAGTAGGCTGCAGCCAGTGCCAGGAGCTCAGGGGTTCTTCACTTATTTTTTTCAGGGCTGTGAGGGGCTGCCACAGCCCTCCCAGGATCACGGCTGGGGGCTACAAGGTGTATTCTGGCCTCATGTGGATATCATGTTCATTTAATGGTTTACAAAATGCACTCATGTCCCCCTTATCCGCTCTGCCTACCTGGATAGGGTTGTGGTGTGGTGCCAACCTCACCTCCCACGTTATCGGGAGCAACGCGGGTCGCCTGGGTCTGCTGCCAGAGAAGGGAGGTTGGGCAACAGCTGCAGGTCAGACCCGGACATCAACAACCCAAATCTCATGCAGGAGGGTGGAAAAGTGGGGGTGGAGGTGGAGGCCACCCGGCAACTCCATCACCCAGCAAAGCTGATTTATTTTCTTCTCGCATCCTCTGTGCACGCTGATTTCTCCTGTAACTGAGCAGTCACTTCTCTTCAGGGGAAGGGAGATGAAAGGTTGGGTGGCCACAGCAGCTGCCTCTTGGGCAGCGTGTGGAGAGGGTTGTGAAACATAAACCCTGTCCGTCAGACCCAGCTGGGCAGGACAGCGATGTTCCAGCCCTGAGCCGGCTCCATGTGGGGCCAGCGCCTTGCCAGCATCCTCAGGCTGCCACGGGGGGCTCTTCCCCAGACCCTCCAGCTTTCATGGATGCGGGAATCTCAAGCATATGCTGCTGCTGCAGTGAGCAGAAAATCGGTTGAGAGTCTGCTGTGCCCTGATCAGCTGGTCACGGCTCTAAACAAGACGCAAGAGCCTTGGGGCTACTTGGCTGTCATTAAAATGGTGTGGATGGAAGGAAAAGTCTAATTGACTGAACAACAGCCTGAGCTGTGTAATTAAACTAATTGTGGCTCTACCTGCATGGGTCAGAAGTGATTTGTGTGGCGGTTAAAGTACTGACAAATAAGAAGTGGGGAGGTGTGAAAGTATTTCTTACATGCATTTCCACAGGTAATTTTGCTATTTCATTTCAGGCAATTTTATGCCCTTGAAATTTTTGGTTTCTGTCAAATTTGAGGAGATTGTTAATATTTCACACTGAAGCAAGGGAAATCAAAAAGGTCACCATTGTTAGCAGTTTCAGGCAGCAGCATTTCAAGTGGAAGTAATACTTTTTCAGGGCTATTTTCTTATTTGAAGTGAAATTCTCCAAAAAAGGAGGGGAAGGATTGTTTTCCAGAATGCATTTCAGCCTGGCTCTGCACCCGCTGGGGACCACACAGTTGTTTTTATCGACTTGAGCAGCAGAAGACCAGGCCTTCTGCGCAACTCGGTGAAACTCGGGTCACTGCTTTACGGCCAGGGATTTATGACCCTAGCTTTTAGTGATTGTTTTGAAAGTCTTGGCTTCAGAATATGATGTATTTAGAAGAAGCCAAATGAGAAACCTGCTATAGTGTCATGTTTAAACTCTTTGACCTTCCTTTCAAGTCCTTGCGAAGCAGCGCCCACCTCCAGCTTGTAGCTCTGCTCCTATTGATTATCATTTTGAGTCCTTCAGGCGTTTTGCTGTGCCCAAAGCATCGTGTGCTCTTCAGAACATATAATGTGACGTGACAGAGAGCTGCTGAACTGACTCTGCTCCCTCTACAGTGTCAGCACAGGGCAGAGCCCTGCGCTCACGCTGGAGGAGACCCGTGTGTGTAAGTGGAGGGGCTGGTGCATTTTGTCCCAGTAGGCCCACTTGTCCAGTGTGTGAGCTGATGTCTAAACATAGAAGTCAAACTCAGCCTGGAGCAACCGATGCGTGTATTTTTCCTGATCAGAGCTGCGTGTTTGGGGAATGACATGGCGCAGCCAGGCTGTGGGACATCCGTGAGCCCTTCTGTCCTAATCATCCATCACTGTAGGAGACAGGACAGGAGGTGGGATGAACCTTCATGGGTCCTCTTGACTATTTTTCTGTTTATTGACTGTAAAGAAACCTCTATAAATAGAGTTTATTCTTTCTGAGCTGGAGATGAAGGACCTCACTTCTCAGGTACGAAGAAACTGCCAGTATGGTCTGCTGCTCCTCTATCATCCTACCCGAAGTGTACAAAATATGAGGTGTGATCATCTAGCTGCAGTATCACTCCAGAACTATGGCAGAAA
>NW_009602541.1:121111-146064 GCF_000690535.1 Cariama cristata | reverse complement strand
AAAGAGCACAGGGAAAGCAGGATATATACACACTTTTTTAAGATAGCAGCTTACCTACTGTTTTTGTCTCAGAAAAAAAGTGAGTCAAAATGACTTCTGCTGAGCCTAATTTGTTATGTCTCCAGGCATAACTAATTATCATGACTTAGCCCAGCTCTGAATTCTTCCCAGGGGTTTTGGTGCTATTTCTTCTGTTTTGATTTATAAATTGTCTTTATTTTACTTTCCTCCTACATGTTCTGTATAAACTTTTTGCTCCCTGCCTTACTGAGGAGCCAGGCGCTGGTGTGACAGTGCTATCGCAAGGTGTAAGACAGAAAGGGGATCTGTTAACCAAAGCCTTTTCTTCGAGTGTTCAGCAATGCTTTCTTCTGGCATCTGCCTCATGGGCCATCTCAAATGGTCTCTTCTCCCCAGAAGGCATTTTTGTTCTGCTACTTACTTATGGGCTTGCCTGCAACCATCCTTGGGCTAGAGGAGTTGTGGGGCTTGGGGTTGGCTCCATAGCTCAGAGGGCTTTGGTTACAGCCTTCATCCCGCAGCAAGGAGTTTTCTGGCTTCTCCACTGACATACCAGAATGAATTACAGTTATTTTCTGGTTCAGCTGTTCCCTTCACAGTTGACACAGTTTTTCTAACCTCAGCAACAAATTCTGGGGGAGAAGGAAATCCATCTGCTCTAATCATGGGGTGTCAATTGTAGTAAGCAGGAGCCGATACTGCCATTGAGCCTGGGCTTGGGAGACCATCTCTGTTCAGGATGCTTTAGAAACGCTAGCAGCCCATGGGGCAAATGGGTACTGTTTGCTTAGGAGACAAGACTGCCAAGAGCAAGCAGCTCAAGTAAGGCCAGCTTTAACTGCTAGAGCATGCCACCTCTTCATTGCATTGCTTTGTTTCCTGATATATCCACTTGGGTGTTTTTGGTTTTTTTGGTTTTTGTTTGTTTTTTTTTAATGTTTGTTTTTTTAATGGGTGCATCTGAGAATGTTTTTGTCAACAGACTTCTCTGGGAGATTGTAGCACTGGTCACCCTTATGGCCCCTGGAGGACGCTTAAATTCGGCTCTATGTAAAATGGGCTGAGACCTGGGTGAGAGCCAACGCAATGCCAGTCCCAGACTGGGTCTTCTGCACTGGCTGAGGGCAGATGCTGAGGGGAGAGGGTAAAACCAGGAAAAGCAGGGAGCGATATTTCCTTGTAAGAGTCCCTCAACCTCCAACAACTTGCAGCTCAGGGATTTCCTGAACCACAGTGGTAGTTCCTGGTGGATTTTCCTTCCATTATTTTTCCTCTTAATTTCCTTTTTGAAGTCATGTAAACTCTTAGCATTCAGCATGTTCTGGGGTGGGGAGTCTCACTTGATAGCTGTGCATTTTGCGGAGTATCACCTTTTGCTATTTTTGAACCTACAACCTGCTGTCTTGATTTAATCTCCTGTGGTTCTTATGTCAGAAATGGTGAATACTCATATTCTATGACACTGATACATTTAGAGGCACCCATCAGTCACCTTTTCCACAGGATGATGGATCCTAGTTCATTTAGCCTTTCCTCACATGGAAGATGTTCCACATTTTTGAGCATCCTTTTGGCTCTCCTTCACACCTTTTTTCTGACTTTGCAATAGCTTCTGTAAGGGGAAGGGAGAACTGCACTTAGTTTTCAAGACATACGTGCAATATTGTTTTAGACACCAGTGTAATGACGTAGCCTGTTCTCGCTTTCTTTCTGAATTGTTTTGGTATGCTGGTTATATTTCTTAGGGGCTAAAATCAATGGAAATATTCATTAAATTTTTAGTCAGACTCATCCAAATAATCCTCAGGGCTTTGGAGTCCTGACTTAGCGGGATTTCAGTGGTTCACAGGCTGGCTATGGTCACTAGTGAGCATCATCTGAAAATACCTGATGATTACAATATCACATGCAGCGGAGTGCACAGGGAGGTGCTGAGCAGATCAGCAATTTCCTTGCCAGGCATTGCAGGTGCACAGCTGTGATCACGGCTCTGTCACTGCCATGACAGGGGATTAGGGCACAGGATTGCAATGTGGGGCATGTCCGTAGCGTAGGTCCTGTTGCAAAGCTACACAGTCACAGTCATCCATGGCTGGCTGGGCCACACGATCTCTCAGATGGCTCTGTGGCTGCTGCACTCAGTTTTGGGCCCCAGACCTGGGGGGCTGCGGCACCTCCGTCATGCCCTTCTCCACTGTTGCTCAGACATACTAGATGTATTTCTCTGCCTGGACTGCTCTGTGGTGGGTCACCCACAGGCTGTGGCTTCCTTGCATGCACACTGGACCTGGGGCTTTTCTTGCAGAGCGGGTGTTGGGATGAAGAGGAGGTAAGATGAGAGTTGAAGGGTTTGCTCTGTGCTGGTAACAACTAGGTCTGAGCCTGTTGTTAACAGTTTATGTGACCACGGCTCCTCAGAAGGGTGGCTGTGGAGTAAGGCAAGATTATCCTCCTTTTTCTCCCTGGAGAAAGCAGGGAGGCATGGATAGGCTGCCTTGATGTGCACCAGTCTATCCAGTGAGTCCACCTCAGACCCAGCAAGGCCCTCCCCTAAACCTGCTATACTGACACAGGGTACCTTCTTTCTCCACTTTCTCATCAGGAGCTTTGCCCAGCACTTCACATTTCATCCCTGCTTGGCCAGGGTGGAGACTGCCCTGCCTGCTCCTCCAGCCCCCAAGCAAGAGTGGCCGTACGTCTGAGTCACGATGGGCAAGATGGACAACACCTCCGTGGAGCTGAGCTCTCCCTCCGAGGTGAAGCAGGCAGCCCTGGAGGAGTCAGAGCCCATCGCCCTTGAGACCATGAGCACAAAGAAGAAGAAGAAGGAGATCCCAGACAGAGGATCCTGGAAGGGGAGATTTGACTTCTTGCTGTCCTGCGTGGGCTATGCTATTGGACTGGGCAACGTCTGGCGCTTCCCGTACCTCTGCGGCAAGAACGGAGGAGGTGAGAGAAATGCATGGTGCCTGCATTCATCCCTGAGCAGCCTTGTCCCCTGAACAGACTTCGGTTGGGTGTGGGTCTGGGCAAGCAGCTGGTCCTCTGGCTGAGAGGTCTCCTTCATGAGTTATTAAGATGCCTGGAGAGTAGCTCCCATGTTCTGTGGGCTTTACTAGCAAGTGCAGGTTGGGAAGAAGCAGGCCAAAGAAATATAACAAGAAGTTTGAGTTTTGTCAAGCTTCTGCAGTCCAAATTTGCAGGGCTACAGCAAAGAGTGTCTGGGACCTCATTTATTTACAAGAAGGGCTATGCACATAGGCACCCAGCTGAATGCTGGGGCATTCCCAGGGAAACCAGTTCATAATGGTGGGGTTTTCTCCTCAGTCTAGTGTATTCTCAAGGAGTAACAGTTTTGCATCTGAGCTTGGGTCACATGTTTGAGGAGTTTCGGTTAGGAGCTTTGCATGGACCATAGCAGGGCTGTGTAGACAGATATACAAGCATGCATACATATGAACATGTACACAGACACACGAGTGACATCATCTATGGAAGGAAATGAGCTTTGACTTACTACAGTGCTGTGAGAAGGGTTGCAGTTACCGTCTTCATCCTAATATTTGGAAAACAGGCCACAAGAGAAGAAGACACCTGGCAAAGGACTTCCAGTAACTGTGATGCCACTGGTAGTGGTGCCCTCCTCTGTGGATAGCTAACACCAGCTTTTTAAATTCTTTTTATTATTGCGCCACTACATCCTTTCCTTACCAGTCCTCAGCTGAGACTTTGGCAAACCATTGCAAGACTAGAGAAGGGCAGGCAGATGAGAAACAGTGCTGGGCTAGAAATTAAGACAACTGGGAGATCAGCTCCCTGCCCAGCTACAGACTTTCAGCATGTCTTGAATCAAGTCAGAAAGTACACTCTTGTGCCTTAGCTCCCCTCTAAAATGGTGCTATTTCTTCAGCCTTGGCAGGGAGATGCTTTTGTGGAGGGCAGTATGGGCTGCTTTGGTGTCAGTAGAGCAGAAGTTCTTTCTTTTCCCCACCCCATGCCCAGCTCCCCCATTGTTTGTGCCTGTTACTAAAATAACCTTCCCTCCCTCCTTGAAGAGCTGCTCACCTCTTTGAATCATGCCAGGCTTCCCACACAAGTCCAAACCCCTTTGCCTGACCTTTAAGGCTGTATATTTAATTTTAGTCTCGCCTGCTAGTCTTCCCATGTTGCTCTTTGCTTCCCTCTTAGCTTTTCACTGCCCAGAGTCCCTGTCCCCAGTGCCATGTTCATTCATGCTGTTCTGAAGGTCTCTTCTCATACTTCTTCTCCACAACTTTTTTCTTTTCCTTTTGTCTTGAATTCCCTTTTCAAAACCCACTTTGTCTTTGGCCTCATGACTTCTCTTTACATCAATATCCCACTTCTGCTGTCCATGCCATAGGCGGTGAAGGATGCTTTTCTGCTCCCACCTTTGCAAAGAGGAGAAGGGTCTAGCTCCCTGCAGCTGTCTGTCCATGTAGCTCCACGGCATTTAGGGGGATCTTGGCCCTTTCTCTGAAGCACATGGAGTGAGTCCCTGTGGGAGACCAGTTATCCATTTTGATAAGAAGATTTCTAATTCAGTATGTCATTTTGTGCAGAGGCGCGAGTGTGCAGCTGAGCTGGGTGAGGTTTATTGGAATCAGTGAGGTTACCTAGGGGAGCCTGTGCCACCATCACTGGAGCCACGGTGCAGGTCTGCCATTTTTATCTAGCCACACTCTGGCACCTGACTGCGCTAGCCCTCCTCATACAACGTAAGCCCCATGGCTAAGTCCCAGCAATGTTTTTTAGCCCAGTCTCTGCCCTGTGATTGCTGCGTCATCTCAAACACAGCAGATCCATGCTGCCCATGGCTCTGTCTCCTCACACATAAAGGTGGGCTTGACGATACCTGTAAGTAGATGAGGGACGTTTTGAAGCTAGAATCAATCCTATTTATAAAGTCAGCTGCAATCCCAGGACGAAGGGTGCTGTGGAGGTGTGGAGCACTATTATCAGCATTCGCAATGGCACACAGGGTGATCTCCGCCCTGGCAGCTGCAGGCACGCAGAGGGATCCACCGGCTGCAAGCAAAAATGCCAGACAGATGAAAAGCGGGAATTGGTACCTGCCTCCTCTCAAACACCCTGCTTCGCCTGCCAGTTCTTGCTGTTCGTGGCAGCCTGTATCACTCCTTCGTCTCACCCCTACCCGGTCTGGCTGTTCGCAGGCATGACTGTTCCTGCAGCCCGGCAGTAATGAGAAGCAAGTGGAGGCTGCTGATGCCGGAGACAGGCAGGAGAGCTGACGCACGAAAGCGTCACTGGGAGCCGATGTGGAGCAGCGAGGAAGGGTCGCACGGCATCTGATTCACAATCGGGTGGGCACCGTCTTGGCTCTGCCCCGACGGAGGTGCCTCCGGAGCAAAGCAGACTGTGGGTGGGACTCTAATTTTAGCGTCCTGCATGTGCGCTGCTGAGAGCACGGTCGTGTGGGCTGCTTCCATTACGCACAGGCAAATTGAACTGAATGGAAATATTGTCGTCTCGCTTACCGCTGTCACATTGTATTGGCTCACGGCTGATTTGCTCGGCATTGTAATCGGGAACATAATTAGGGGATATTCAGGCAGGATACGGCAGCCCAGCGCAAGGCCCATCCACTGCGGAGAGCAGGCTTTACCCAAAGTGATGCCTGGGCTCCCTGCTGGCTCTGCACACAGGTGAATGTGCTCAACTATGACTAACACTCCAGCCTCTACACCGATTTCTAACCTCATGCAGTCCTTCTGATGTCAACAGGATTTTACCGGACTCTAAATTGACTCTAAATGTGGCTCAGTAGGTGCTAAAAATTGTCTGTGAGATTCTGAGCTTGAATAACTTGAGAGAAGAACATTTCTTTAAATAAGCATCATGCATTTCTCATTTACATGTCGAGACTCCAAGCAATGGCATGTAACAGCTTGTAACGCTCAACTCTTGATTTGTAGGCAGTGTTTGCTGTTTTAAGGATTAATTATTATTCCTTGCTGTACGGCCTTAGGAGCTGGAGATGGCAGGCAGATTTGGGGCTGCACACTGAGTGCCAGGCACTGTGTGATCCTTCCCTGCCTCCAAGGACCAGCACCATCACCCCTTTGACCCACGGACTTTGGAGACAAGTTTGGGCTCTCCCCAGGTCATTCACAATGACTTGTAGCAGGCCCAGGAACTGAACCAGACATTTCAGCAGCCCATCCAGGGCCAGAGATTAAAGACCATCCCCTTTCTCTCTGTGCCAAGGATTTAGGCACAGGCATGCAAACTTTAGGTACAAATTTCAAAACTGAATTCCCCTTTGGCTGTACAGCACCTGGGGATGTTATCCATGCCTGCTTGGAGACCTGACCCTCCAGAGTGGCACTGCCATTGCCAACAGACTTCAGTTAAAGCTGTGGTCTGGTTTGTAGATTTTCCCGTATTCTAGAGGATTTTTGTCAAGCCAGGATAAATGACCCAGGTCTAAAAGTTTGTCTGTTTTTCTCTCAGTAGTCTAATAAAATCTTTCACCTACCAACCTTCCTGGCCTGCTGTAGATGAAAACGCAGGGTCACCAGGGCTGTGGCCAAATTTTGTTAGCTGCTTGCACAGAAGCAAGCAAGGCACTGTGACTACTGATAAGCTCAGTCTCCAAACTCTACAATGAAGCACAACGGTAGCAAGGCAGCATCCGTGTCCTCGGAGCAGACCCTGGCTTCCCCCAGGGCTCCTAAGGGGCTGGACCTTGCAGGCTGCGGTGGCTAGTGAGAGCAGAGAGGAGAATGCCAAGCGGGCAGTGCCTCTCCTGCAGCGATGCTCAAAGCTGGTTCCTCCTCCACACCAGGCTGCTGGTGAAGCCGAGAGCCTGTGCTTCCACGCCAGCTTGCGATTCAGGCTCATGGTCATCGAGCTGCTGGCCCGGAGCGTGTTTTCTCCCCGTCACCTGCTGCCAGCTCCTCTTGCACGCTGCCTCTGGCAGATTCCCAGGCTGGGTGCTGGCACCTGCCTCCCTCAGCTGGGCTCAGCTCCCTGCTTGGCAGGCAGGCGTCCCCAGCTGGGTGTCCCCTGAGCCAGCATCCCTGGCTGTGCCTTGCTGCTTCCCTGCCCTCAGAGAGCAGCTGCTGGAGCCTGGCTCTGCCAGGTGCAAGCTGGGCTGCAGCTCTCCAGAGTGGCTTTGCTTGCTGGCTCTGTGTTTGCTTTCCCACTAGTAACTGGAGAAGAAGACTCAGACTGACAGCTCAGCCCTCCAGCTAGTGCAGAAACCAGTGCTGTCCTGGACATGGCCAGCTGCTTCTGAGCAAACTGAGTGTGTCCTCTCTCTACCCAGCCATCATCTTCTGCAACAGTTTGTCCTCCTCAGGAATGATGGCATGATCCAGCACATGCACGAAAAAGCTGGAAAATGAGCTTTGTCCCAAGTTCTAGAAGTTGGGATGACCTGAACATGTCCAGCCTTCAAATCACATGGCGAGGCTCTCCTAATCTATTAGGTCTTCTAATAACAGGGTGCTAGTAATAGCTCCAGTGAATGGCTGCACTACCTTTCTAGTGATGAGATGATTCCATAGGGTTCATAGAGAAGTAGCAGGAATTTTAAGGGTAAAACCTAGAGCAAGGGTGGGGAAGTGTATAAAGCTGTCACAAGAGCAAATACAGTCTTAGCCACAGTTTCCTTCAAAGACTGAAATAGCTATAAAAAGAGAAAGTAGAGACCAATGCCAGATATTCCTGTGCCCTTTTCCCTCAAGGCGAAGAATTGAGAGCTGCTGCAGGCAAGACAGAAAACGTCAACAAGAACAAGTTACCAATGTCAGTACCAGGGCTTTTGGGTTCATTCTCAGATTGGGCTTAGCATTGCCTAAATATCTAACAATGAAGTGGGACTGGCATCCCATAGCTAGTGAAGCCAGTACATACATAGATATGACACATATATATCCATAGTGATAGGAACAGATAAGAGGAAGTCAGTGGGGATCTCAATGAGAGACCTACCAAACACACCAAATCCAGCTGCAAACTGTGGCCTTGGACCAAGTCTGCTCCTCATCACGTGGGTGCTGCAGAGCGAGAGACCGCAGCTGGAGGCATTTACTTCTTCAGAAAAGGGGGAGCCATCTGACATCATTGCTCCTTCTTTCAGGGGCCTTCCTCATCCCCTATTTCCTGACACTGGTGTTTGCTGGGATTCCTCTCTTCCTGCTGGAAACTGCTCTGGGCCAGTATACTTCTGTTGGCGGACTGGGAGTCTGGAAATTAGCACCCATGTTTAAAGGTACTGTACTGGAAGTTTGTGAAGGTGATGGCACGTAACTACAGACAAAAACCTTTTAATGGTTTGGGAAGAAAATCAGCAAATCCCTGGGGACTGGGATGGGGTAGCAAGTGAGGAGAGTTTTTTCCCGCTGTCTTTATCAAGCTGTCCTTGACCCTGGTGCCTGCAGTCACTAACATCACTGTGCTCTCTTCAAGCAGTCTTGCATGGTGACAAGGCACTTTTTATGAGCAGCAGAGACTGCGATGGAGAGGCTTTGGTTGCAAAAGACCTGCCCCAAGCCTTCCTGTGTAGGCTTAGTTTAATTGCATGGGAAGGGTGTAGATAGGGGACATTAACCTGTTGCTGTGTCTGGAGTAACTGCATTCTGGAAACTAGTGGTAATTTAGAAATGTCTTGGATGTGGGAAATAGCAATTCTGCCAGGGAAGTGACCGGATCCTGTTTTCATGGAGCTCTGTCCCTAAAGTACCTGTAGCATCCTGAAAGGTAGCACTGCTCAGCCAGTGGAAATGGGTGGGTGAGAGATGTGAGGGAACGACCCCTCCACGCTGCTCACAGTACAACTGTAACACACCCTGCATTGATGAGCTGATTTGCTTTTTCTGGCTCTGCCACAAAACTTGCTGTGGTGCCCGTGAGCTCAGTTGGGTACCGGCGACCTGGATTGATGCTGCTCTCTGCCTTCATTCGCAGGAGTGGGGCTGGCAGCTGTGGTTCTCTCCTTCTGGCTGAACATCTACTACATTGTCATCATAGCCTGGGCTCTCTACTATCTCTTCAACTCTTTCACTGCGGTGAGTCACAGAGGTGTCTAGGGCATGGCATTGGCTGTGTTCTGGGTCCTTACTCCCTGCTTTATGGGGGGTGAGTTGTTTATGCCACAAAACATGCACTAGCTGCTTGTAGTTTGTACAAAGAGCCTTTGTCAGCACCGTGCTGGACCATTCCCAAAGAGGTTCATCAGCCCTGGAGGAAGCTGTGTAGTGCTGGCGGGTACTGATGCTTGTCCTCTGGAGAGGATGGTCGTTTGGAAGGGATGGTCCCATCTCCTCTCTGGGAACTGTTCCCCACTCACATCAGTCTTTAAAATTCACTCTGTGTCTCTGTTGTATTTCTACAGCTGTGCGAATCTGAGAGCTGCACACTTCCACGACTGGTTTTGTCACAGCATGTTCTTATGACCCAGAACTCAATCCTGACCTTAATTAGTCCTCATTTACGCTTCTCTTGATAAATGAAATCCTAGGGATTTTTTCTGCTGGGGAAATGATTCAGAAAGCATTTAGACATCTGCTTGTGACTATCCCTTAGCATGTGCTTTAGCCTTGTGGTTTATGCTGGGTTCCTCTCCTATAGCAGGGTCTTTTACCATACAAGGTTAGAATCATGCCTCACATTCACTTCTTGGTAGCTGAATGATTTATTTCAGCCCAGCAGCTGAGAAGACCTCCCTTAACTCTCTGAGCAACCTGCAGCCTTAAAGACATCAACCCTGTGGTTCAATGGGATCTTTTTCCATTTCGTTTACACATAACCTTAAAATGCTGTTATGAAGGCTGTACATTCAGTTTCGCTTTTGTTTGATGAAAAATTTCAAGTATCTATCAAGACTTCTGCTAAAATAGTCTGTTTGGTATTCCCAGCTGGCCTTCTACCACCAATACCCACTGTAGGCTTCTGGGTCCAGACCAAAATTGTCAGTCATGGATGATTAGGAGCACCCTCGGGGGATTCCCAAATGAACAAAAGTCTACAGAACCCATCCCAATTACACCCTGGGTAGGATGCGTCTTAGGATGAAGCTTTGGTACATTCAAGTGTCACAGACCTGATTGGTGACAGTGCTCGTGTCTACACAGGCAGCTCCAGGTGTTTGGCTCAAGGCCTTTACTTTTACCAGAGATAATTCCCGATTCCCAAAAGGAGTCAAGGTGCAAATAAAAAAGCTAGGCTGATGGCTGTCCCCTGTCCCTCCTAGATTTGACTAGGAGTATTTTGAACCTGAATAGGAGCCCAGCTTTCCTTCTGCAGTTTCTGTCCTCTGAAATTCAGAGGAAATGGAGCAGCAACAAACCATCCCCCTGCCTGCCCCTCCTTATCAGAGCTGCACATCATCTCTCATGTGCAAACCTCTTGGTCGAAGGGCTGCTGTGCAGCGCTGCTTGAGCCATTGCATTTGCTTCAGTGCAATTAGCAAGTCCACAAGGAAATCACTGGGTGGGCACAAACAGCCTGGGTGGCCACCGGGGTGTCCCCACCTGCCCCTCCCATTGCCCTTCTGCCAAGCCAGTGTGCATGTTAGGGGATATCATCTGCTGGAGAGAACTGACTTAGGTGGGGGGTGAAGGCAGCACTTAAAGACACTGATGCCACAAAGCACTTAAAACACAGATAATATTTCTAAAGGGGTCTATGTTCATGGATGAATAGGAATGGATACAAACATCTCCTTAAAGCTTTCTTGAGCTGGAGCCTGAGGTCTTATCTGCAGAGGGAAATCATCCAGAGTAGCTGTTCTGCATTTATATACATGCACTGCATTCCAGAAATGAGATTGCTGCACATGGAGACGTATCTGAGCCGCTCTTGTTGGGCTCCCTCGGCCGTGGCACTACACGGCATGGGTGAGTTGCCCTGCTTGCTTTCACAGCCCCTGATGCTGTGGTTTCATTGCTTGCAGCACCAGAGCTGATTGTATTAAATCTGTAGCGGTGTGCTGCTGTCACACTACTACCTATGGTGTAAAGATCTCCCAGGAATGCCTTTGTGCTGCTTATAATCGGGGCAGGAGGCAGCATGAAATAGCTACTGTGCTTTACATTTACTCCTGGGCGTATGTTACAGTAGTTTATTCCTGTAGACAAACCGTTAGGCCCCATTCCCAATGCCATATTGCTTTTTAAGCATTGAAGCTTGATATAAATGAAAGATAAGAAACAAATCAGCATCTTTGTGCAGTAAATTCCAACCACTTCTTGAGTGACGCTAGCCAAAAGCTGTAATGATTATAAGCACAGTATCCCCCGGTAGCTATTTTAATTAGTAGCTATTAATTACTGACAATTAATTGGAAATGGCTTTCTATCTGGGGAATTACTAACATTTTACTGGAGCTACAGCATTGCCCTAATCACATTGTGACATTGTTTCCTGGAAAACCCATGTCATAATTTATCTTTATTTTGGAAAATAGTTTCAGGCTTTTGGCTGCAAGGGTCCTGCCCATCCAGAGGAGACACCCATCATCTTTGCAAAAAAACATGGGGTTTCAGTTTAAAAGAAGTCAAATTTCACTTCTTGCCACTGCCTTTGGGAGATGTCACATTAATGATAACTCTGCTGTCCTTGTGCTGGCACAGGACCTGCCATGGCAGAGCTGTGGGAATGCCTGGAACACCGACCGCTGCTTCTCCAACTACTCCCTGGACGACACCACCAACCTCACCAGTGCTGTCACCGAGTTCTGGGAGTACGTCCACAGCCTGCCTACACCAGGTTTCTTCCCCTCGCCACGGCCATTGCACCTGCTTGCCGTGGCCATGCCCACCGGCACCTTTCCTTGGGTAGCCTCAGCAAGAGGGCATCAGAGCCAGCTGTTGGCTGGGGTGGGCATGGGTATGGGCATGGGCATGGTCATGCGGTGAGCTGTGCAGCCGCAGGTCAGATGGATAGAGAGGATAACAGCCTCTCCGCCTCTCTTCTCCTTCCTTTATCCCATCACCACAAGCCTCAGGTCCCTCTAGGGTTTTGCAGGCTCTCGTGCTGTCTGTATCTGGCCCTTTGCCCTCCAGCTGCCTCTGGGATCCCCGATCTCTCTGCCCCCAAGGGTCGGATGTCCCCTTAACGCAAGCTCTCCCACCCCTAGGAGAAACATGCACCAGATGTCCGGGGGCCTGGGGGAGCCCGGCACCATCCGCTGGCCTCTGGCCGGCACACTGGCCCTGGCCTGGCTGCTGGTCTACTTCTCCATCTGGAAGGGCGTGGAGTGGACGGGCAAGGTACGGTGTGAGGACTGGGTGTTTCAGTGCCGCCTCTCATTGCTGCGCTCGGGTCTCGGCTGTCGAAATGTCCTCTGGACTCAATTTTGTTTGAGTGCCTATAACTAAGGTTATGGTGTTTCGAGGCAGAATTGCGGTAGATGCTATTAAGTTCCTGACATTTACTTTTCACGGTTGTAAAAATTGCTACTGTGTTTATGGTAATTTTCGTTCTAAGCGTAGAGAATAGCTCTTCCCTGTAAAGTCACGGGTCTGAGCACTCAGTCTCTTTGGGAAGAGACTTGGGAAAATATTTTCAGAGATTGCTTACATTTCCTACCCCAGCACAGCCCTTTGAGAGACCGAGGCCTCTTCTAGGCTCCCCCTTTTGAAAATCATGGTCTCTTAAAATGCTGCTGGTGGAAAAAAAACTCACCACCTCCTTTGAAAATTTTCCTGCTCTCCTTTAGGTATTGGTGGGAGACCTTCAGATCAGAAGCATGCTGTTATTCACTGTGTAGCATTTCAGGCTAGCACAGCAGAAAGGTAATTGCTTAGTTTAGTGAAACAGCGATGCTGAGATACTGAGATGTGTTATTTAGAGCACAGCGTGGTGTAGTGGGACAATATTATGAAAGGAATGATCTAAAGGAGAGATCAGAAAGAAGCACTCCAGGCATAGGTCACCTAAGCTGTTAACTTCCCCACTGGCTCTCAAACAGGTTTTAGCTACGCAGCTGCAGCAAAGCCCTGGCGATTGCCCTTACGGGCCCTGTGATGAGGGATGGCACGTACCCGCGAGGCCCTGGAACAGTCCTGAAGAGAAAGCGGTGGAGTCAATACAACTGACGTTGCTTGATGCATTGAACTAGGGAAACACCAGCTTTAGCTCTGCAAAATAAGGATATGATGACTTAAAGGGATTACTTCTGTGGACTAAATTTATCCCTGTGCAATTCCCTTGTCTTTGGGCAATTCATCCACACTTTAGCATGCTACTTTTGTGATTAGTGCGTCCTTGCATGTCATTGGCAGGGAGAAAGCTCAAACAGCCAGAAACATTATTAGCACGTCAACAGGAGATGGAAAAAGCAAGGAAATGCTGCAGAAAGTGGCTGTGCGCAGGGAGCCCATCCCCCTCGCAGAGGGGCTCGTCGGACGCAATGCCACCGTGGGTAGGAACGCTCCTGGGCAGTGGTGGGCTGATGGCTTCTCTCCCATGGTGTCTTTCGCAGGTGGTGTATTTCTCAGCCACCTACCCCTACTTCATGCTTTTCATCCTCTTCTTCCGGGGAGTCACGCTGCCAGGAGCCAAGGAGGGAATCCTTTTCTACCTCACGCCCGACTTCAGAAAGCTCTCTGAATCCGAGGTTTGTAGCCTAGTGAGGAAAGCTCTTACCTTTCGGTTGTCTCTGCATTAGTCTTCCTCAGGCACTTCCCTTGAATATTTTAAGTATTAAAAAAATACTGGAATGATTCCCTGTTCAAACAGTCACGACTCTCACAGGCTGAGACAAAGCTGAAGGGCAGGCACTTCAGGGGTGGAAATCTGCACAGCAGCTCTGTTTTACTCCAGCTGTGTTATCCATAGGGACAGGGGGTTCAGAAATTACCCCACAAAGGGAACTCCCCTCTGAGCTGGGAATGTCTCATTTCACCGACTGTCCCAGGGCTGGTGATTTGGTCTTGATCTGGTGGTCCCAAAGAAAGAACAATGTGGTGGTGCTGGCATGGGGGCCTCAGAAGCAGCACACGCACAACAGTACACACAGCAACAATCTTTGGATGTGCTTAAATAATGAGTGGTGGCCAGTAACGTTGCCTTGGTCGGTGGCAGCACAGAGAGGACCCAGGAGGAGGACAGAGACTTGCAAAGGCAAAGATTTTCAGGACACACAGACTCTGCCTTTTGCAGCAGTGATGCTCCCGTGGCTCTGGAGTCACCAGTCATGTGTGAATGGGGACAACTGGACACCCATCATTTCCTGAGGGGTCCCAAGGATCCCTCCCGCAGGACACTCACTGTAACTGTACTGCCTGCTGCATTGGCTCTAATGCTGGAAACAGGGCTCTCAAGACCAGAAGAGTTATTTAAATATTGTGCAATTAAGAAACCAAGAGTCTGCCCTTTTTTCTTGTGCCTTCTTAAGGCACTGGGACCAGCTTTGCAAGCTGTCCTCTGCCATTATTTGCACAAGAAACTCCATGTTGGAAAATCAAAGACACGCTAGTGGAAGTGGAGTGGAGGGGGTGAGCACGGGCTGTGGGTCTCCAAGGGGAGCAGCACCCCTTGGGGGGCAGCTGTGAGAAAGCAAGCACACACACAAATTCAGATGATACTCGAGTCCTTTCTGACCTGCATAAGGAGCTGAGGGACACGATTCAGGAAACAGGATGCATGATCCTTCCTCCATCCCCATCCATCCCTGGAAGCAGCCTCAAGCCACAGGTTTCAGAGGGCTGGGGATGTACGTCTGGTGCTGGGCCAGGCTGCCCTCTTGATGCACTTGCCACGTGGGAAGGATGCAAGCCCCCTGCTCCTCTTCCTCCTCCTCTTCCTCAGGGAGGCATTGCTCTCTAGCAGGGTCCCTCCTGACACTGCAAGCAGGAGAGTCATATGCCACATCCCCGACCCGGTGCCCTGTGTTAAAGGCCCCCCGGCAGCACCGTTCCCCTGGGGGGATGCGCAGGGGCTCTGCTGACCCCACGCAGCTGCAGGATGCACAGTGGCTCCAGGAGGCAGCGTGCTCCAGCCATGGCTGTGCAAAACAAATGCACAGCATCACCGCCCCGCAGGCGAAACAGGGCTGCACCAGCCATTAACATGACTCTCCTCTCTGCCTGCACCATCTCTGAGCCCTACCTTACCCTGGAAATAGGTATGCAGAAAGGCATGGAAAAAAGTCTGTCTTCATACACATTCAGCCTGGTTGGCAGTAACACAGCTACAGGTTTCAAGGTGGCTCCTGTGACATTTCTAGCCACTGGCCCTAACATTTCCTTGGAGATTGGGTCAGCAGCCACCATTGCAGGCTCCCACGGTCCTAGTGACTGAGTGCCCTCAGGTCCTGACCACCCCAGTGGTCTGTACGGCCAAGTCCACAGCCCCACGGTCTGCATCCAGCCCCCTCGCTAGCCCTGCTCTGAGTTGCTGCAGGAGATGTGCCTGCAGCATGGAGTTCCTCCCGCCACACTCCTCTCCTGGCTCCTTCTCCGCAGGTCTGGATGGATGCAGCCACGCAGATCTTCTTCTCTTACGGCCTGGGGCTGGGGTCCCTGATCGCTCTGGGGAGCTACAACTCTTTCCACAACAACGTCTACAGGTCTGTTGGGTTTTTTCCAGCCTCCTGCATGATGGGGAGTGCTCACAGGTGAGGTAGGGGATCACGGTGAGTCTGGGGTACCTGACCTCTGATGTCCTCTTGCTGGCAACACACAGCCCAGGATCACGCTGTGATGGGCGTAGCGCGGCTGTCGCACCAGCAGGACACTTAACATGTCACCTGCGCAACCTCTCCAAGGCACAGGAACTGCTCTTGGAAGGGCTTGGTCTTTTGTTTACCCCATCCTTTGCTCCTGGCCTCTTGGTAGGGACCTGCAGGTGGTTTCTTTTCTTTCTTTCTCTCTTCCAGAGACTCCATTATTGTCTGCTGTATAAACTCCACCACAAGCATATTTGCTGGATTTGTTATTTTCTCTATTGTTGGCTTCATGTCACACATCACGAAGAAGTCGATTTCAGAGCTGGCTTCCTCAGGTAAGCAGAAACCTAGGTTCAAATGCAACAGCAACCTTTGAGAGCAATTTGTCAGTGAGCATGGGATGCTCCCAGGCCTTTCCTGACAGGGACCTAAGTGTGCAACCCTCTTTGCACGCCCTCCCACCAAGATGGGTCTCAGGCACCTGTGGCTGATGTTCATCGCACCCTGGCTGCACAGGACACCTCCACCTGCTTATAGTGCTCACCTTCTTTTAGTCCTGTAGTTTTATGTGCTTTTGCTGCAGTGAAATATTTAGGCCATTTGCTTTCTGAAACATTCCTATGGAGAATAGATACTGTCTATGTTTTCAGCAGACGTGATCAAAGTTTGGAGACCCTTTTCCATGCAAAATTTTGAAATTGTAATCTCAGAATAATTTTTTAACCAAGATGGGACTGTGATTTTTCACACAAAGACATATTTTGAAATTGCTGTCTTCCCAGGGAAAGCTTTTATCTCAAGAAACAGCATTTTGTGATAGAAAAAAAAAAAAAGACATCAGGAAAGTTATAACCAGCTCTGAATATCAGTTTATTTTTCTAGCAAAAAGTGCTCCATTTGGTAGCAATAATCTGATGACTTTCTTGCTTGCAGGAAGAGAAAAGGCAAAGTGTTTCTCCAGTCATTCCTGCCTCCCCATCCTAGCCCTGTGCAGCCCACTGAGTTGGTGTGTCACAGGCAAAGGCTCAGGTGTTTCTAGCTCCTATATTAAATAGCTGCAATTCTTGGCCATGATAGTTGTCTCTCTGTTCAACTGTGGCCCTTAGCTCAGACTTCCCATCAAATGCTTTGTAAACATGTGTTCATCCCTCTTTTCATTACACAGGCCCTGGACTGGCTTTCCTCGCCTACCCACAGGTTGTCACACAGCTGCCCCTATCCCCGCTCTGGTCAATCCTCTTCTTCTCCATGCTGATGATGTTGGGTCTGGATAGTCAGGTGAGATGATCCAGGGACAAAGTGGGGTAAGATACAAAGATATCTTCAGATACGATGACAGTGTCCCCTTCTGCACCTTAGGACAGTGCTGAGCAGGGTCTTTTCTTACTCTTCATGGTGAAATGCAGCTGCATGAAACAAAACCTCCCGTGTAGTCATCACCTCTGTGCTCTTCCCTAACATAGGCCTATACTGCAAGTGTGGTGGTATGTGACCACTACCCATGGCACCAGTCCTTGTCCTTCTGCCAATTAAAAATAAGAGTAATGACCAGCTTCCAGCAGCCCAGCAGAACCAGTCAGCCTTTTAAGACAATCACCACTTCCCCGTAGGAGGAGAGGATCTTTGGAAAGGTTTTCTCTGTTCAGAACAATTTTTGGCCATAGTGAAGTCCTGGTGCTGCTGCGTTGGCACAGCATTTCCCCATCTTGCTGGGTGACTCTGGCAGCTGAGCTCACAGGCTCTAAGTAGAGCTAGCAGGAAACTATCCCTGGCAAAATACTTTTGGGCAAGGGGAAAAGGAGAAAGACTTCTTTCAAGTAATAACTGCTTTGTTCTTGTAAGACATGATTTCCCTCCACCCCCGAAACAGGTATGTGAAATAAGGGAAATCAGTTTTAAAACTGCTTCATTTCGTGCCTGCATGGCAATAGTTTGTGGTCATGGCAGCTCTCTTGGTACTTTGTGAGAAGCTCAGTTTGGATACTTCGGATTTTCTTATTGTGTCACCTTGATCAAACTCCATTTCTGGTGAGGCAAGAAAATGTCATTACTTTGGCTTACTTTCATAGGTTAGGGTAGAAAGTCTCAATCTTCTCTACTCCCTGGAGCTGGGAGGAGCATCTCTGCAGAAGGTACCAGTCTCCAGCCAGCCCCAGTACTCTGGTGCAGTATTGACAGGTTGCGCTGAGAAAAGCGGTGATGCGGTGTTTGAATTCGGGCTCTCGCATGGTGTGAAGATGGTGGTTTGATGCAGCGTTTCAGCATTGTTGTTGGTAACAAAAGTGGCCCTGAAGAGAGCTGAAGCTCCTTGGTCTGGTTCATAGAAGAGCAGGGGCAGATCCTGGTAGAAGGAGGAGACGTGCCTTGGAAAGTCTGGTGCCTGGGTATCCTGACTGCTTTGCCATCAGATAAGTCTTACAAGATGTTTGAGGGAGAAGCAGCTGGGTGCAGCAAAAGGTCTCTGCCCTGCCCCCTTCAGAGCCCTCACAAAACAAAAACAAAATCATGGTCTTTGTGTTTTTACAAGCGGTGATATCTTTTTTCTGACAATTTAGTGTACAAGTAGCTACCCAGTGAAGCAGTGAACTGCAGCGTGTCTCCCTTTTGAGTGCATCAAAACCAAAGGCTCCTTCAAAAGCCTGTGCCTGGTCTGTCACATCCTCCCCTGTGCCTGTGTGCTCTTTCCTTGCAGTGCAAACTGCCAGTACAAAATGGATGCTCTCTTGGATTACAGGTAGCGTTCATAAACCTAGATCGAGTTCATAATCAGACTCAGACCTATTCCTGAAATGTCACACCTGGTTTCGAGGAAAATCTCATCTGGTTTTCAATTATAGCACATCCCCATAAACACATCATAAAGCTCGTGTCTGCATTACCACAGACATTATTTGGCAAATAATTTCAAATAACCACTAAATGTTCCAAAAGAAGCTACATTTATAGAAAAAAAATTACTCTCCATGGATTATTCACTCAGCACTGGTAAATAGTTTGAGACATGACAATAAGCCCTCTAAGCACTGCGTGGAATTTATTTGCTGCACTTGCTTCTGAAATACCACTTGAAATTCTCCAAGTCCCTTCTGACAGCTAGTCTCGGAGGGCATGCAGTCCATGGGGGGCTATCATTGCCTGCAGGATCCGGGGGGGAACAAAACATCAAAAGAAAAACAAGCTTTTAAAAAAGCACGGATAAATACATGTGAAGAAGCTTTCTGTCTGCATGATGGAACTCTGATTCAATCAAACACACTATTAACAACATGACAGCTTATGTGTATAAAACAAATAACATAGGCTGCAACAATGGCTGCAATTGCACATGCATTTTGAAGCATCCAGTTTAAAAAAAAAAAAAAGAAAAAGAAAAAAAAGAGATGGTTTTGCTATGTGCTGATTAATTATTATTTGTGTTATTTACAGATGGGGAGCAGCCATTTTTCATTTGGGTCAGCAGCGCAGTCCATGAGGCATGGCAGGGCCACAGGGCATTTCTTGCACCCTGCACCCCAAGGGCTGCCGGGCTGGGGCTGCCCCTTGTCACCAGCCTGTAGGCACGGGTCTGTAGGCACAGCAGGGATGCTCAGGAGCCCAGCTAGCCAAGGAAGGTCGGGCTGAGATCTAGGTTTGTGACGCAGCAACAAGACCCAACCCCTTAACGATGATGGGAGTAGGTTCACCCATGTCCATTAGCTTCGATAGCGAGTCTTCTGCAGTTGCAGCACAGCTACATCTGCCTCTTTCTGCCAGGGTGCTCATCTCATCTGCAGTTACTTGAACAGGATGAATGACCTATATTGATAGGCACGCGCCTCACTCCTCTGCCCCCACTTGCCGCTCGTGTGCCTTAATGTTCACTCTGTCTCTGATCCATCCGGGTTCTCGTTCTCTTGTGTCCAGACCCTCTTGCATAATATGCTAATGCTTTCTTTTAACCTACCAGTTTCCAGGTCAGGCATTTTTGTCCTCAGGGGAGCTAGCAAGCCTTGTGATTGCAAGCCTGCGTCTGTCCCATGTGAGGCTGCCTCTCACAGGTTCATTCATGAGGATTTCCAGCTGCCAGCAGTGAGACCCACTGTCATGGCTCTGTGCTGCACATCTGGCAGCTGTGGTCAAACTCCCCACGGGCCCATGGCTCCCAGTCTGGATGCTCTGCATGGCCAAGGAAGGAATAGCAAGGGCTAACACTGGGAGGGTGGGAGAGAGACTTTCCTTCAGACCGAGGTGCCACCTGTATTGACTCCCAAGCCCAGATTATCGAACCCATTAACTTCTGTAATGATTAAGCCCCTGAAAGGGAAAAAGAGCAAAGGAGAGAAGTGGATGGAAATAAAATATTTAGGAGAGAAACAATATCATGGGATGAGGCATGAGGAAGAACAGAAAAATTGCAGCTGGAGATGGTGAGAAAAATTGAATTTTTTGGAAAGCAGACTAAAGAGTGTGCGTGTGTGTGTGTCTACAAGTGCACACACAGGGCAAAGGTGAGAAGAGGAGGCATCACAATGACAAGATCCTCACTCCTGAAAGCAGCATGCTTTCACTCAGGTGCCTACTTATCTTCTGTGAGCACCTAAGGTTGGGTATGCAAGCCAGGAGCTGTGGACCCCACGCCAGCCAGGGAGCTGCAGTCCCCCGGGCTGGAAAGGTGAGCCTCCTCCAGGCTGCATCACCTCCAAAGCCTGAGGCTAGCAAGAGGCAATTTTCAGTAAATGGTATGAAGGCCATTGCCTGTTGTATGGCTAGAAAAAGCCATGTGCCACCATTTGGTTCCCCACCTCATCCATTACACAGCTGCTTAATTTTGATAGGAAGCAAAGAGATTTCAACTCACTTCATAGCCCTGTTCCTCATCACCCATCTCCCTGTCTTTCCCTCTGTGCTTTCCATGACTTTGATCCATCTTCCTGCACCAAAGGGCTGTCAGTTTTACTCACTCCCATTATCTGAGGCATTTTTTTCTTCACTTCTTCTCCACTGGACACCCCCCACATCCACCCTCTGACCCTGACCACCCCTGGCTCCCCTCAGAACCCCTTTCCCTCTCTGCCTTGCCTGGTGCCAGACTGCCTGGCCCTGCCTATGGCTCCGGCAGCGCCTGACCATGCATCCACGTGGAAGGAATAGCTTTCGACAGTGTTTTTTGTGTCATGTTGGCTCTTCACACTGTGGTGCCAGCTCAGTCCTGACTTTTCCAGACAATGAGATAGGTGGGATGGTGTGAAGAGCTCACTGTCAATGAGTATAAAGGCATCTTAACCCATGCCCGAATGGCAAAAGATGCTTTAATAGCACTTGTGTCCAAGATAAAAGGCTTAGCTCATTAAAATTTTGAGTTGAAACAGTTGAGCTTTGATGCTTTGGGAATACCGGCTTTCTGCACTGCACTGTGTGGATATAAAACCCTAGGCAGAAACATCACTCTTTACCTCACTCTGTCCCACATGGAAGCCAGGCCCAGCAGTGTGCAAGCTCTTCCACTGTTTCTGCCCAGCTATAGGCATGGCTCAGACTTCCCACTTTTCTTGCATACATCTTTCCAGCCCTCTGCTGCTCTTTTATGTCAGTGTACCTTTACCTCCACCTCTACTCTACATATTTTTTCTTCTTGTCTCCTTATTCAAAGCTGAACCTAAAAATGCCAGCACTTTCTAGAGCGCTTTCCCAGGGACAAGGGGGTCCCTGACATCCAAGAGCAATGAAACCTCTTTGATTTTCATTACACTGGCTTGTACACTTACCAAGGGTAATCAGGGAAGCTAGAAACTTGCTGCCCTCATAAGCTTCCCAGGATTTTGGCTAGAGGCATGATGTGCTATCTGAGAGCTGCATGATACCAGTGGTTCCTGGGAGTGAGATATAAAAGTGAATCTCACAATTTATCAAGAAACAGGAGGGAAGGATGTACTTCACATATATACAGTCAAACTGTCCTCATACCATAGGGCAGAACTAGTAGGAAAACTGATTTGAAGGTAACAGTCCTGGGGAGTTCTTTGTGTGTCATGATGCAGACCATGCAGACCATGCACTGTGCCTGGTATAGCACTGCACAGGCCATCCAGGTGTTTTCAGCTCTAGAAAGACCATGCGCTCCGAGGATGGGCTTTAATGCACTACATGCATTTAATGTAGTGTGCTTGAAAAAGTGAAATAAAGTCAAAGACTGGGTAGCCAGAGATGTTGTAATTATGCACATGTATGTGAGACTGGGCAGTGGGTAATACAGCTCCTTAATGAGTGTTTTAGATCATTGAACAGCACAAGCGCTGTTGCAATAGACTGAGAAGAGCACACATGGGAAAGGAAGAGCAAGCAAAGACCAGTACGTGTCCCAGCAGCAGAGAGACAGACGGACGGACAGATGCTCAGCTGTGACAGAGAGCCTGGCAGTGGGGGGGAGCAGGGCAGTGGTGGGGAGGCCCTAGAGAGTTTGGGGGAAGAAAGAGGAGGTTTTCCATGGGAGGCAAAAGGCAGAGATTTATCTCGGCTAATTTTAGGTATTTACCCCTGGTGCCTTTAGCTTCCTCTATATTCAGTGGAGGGAGAGAGGCATTTTCAGAAGATGGTTCAGACCAACTTTGTGCAGAGGTGCCTCTTTTTCTAGTGTCTGCAGAGAGCACAGAGTAAAATGTTGCTGGAGGTGACGTCAGGCTAAGATACTTATGTATGTGTCCTCAGCATATACCTTTTCCCGTAGTTCTGCACTGTGGAAGGGTTCATTACAGCCCTGATGGACGAATATCCTCATCTCCTGCGAGCCAGGAAGAAGGTCTTCATTGCAGTAGTCTGTTTCATCTCTTATCTCATTGGATTCTCCAACATCACTCAGGTACAAATAGCCATGCTCGTACCTCCATTCGTGGCACCTTTCTAGTCACTCTGGCATAGCACAGCAGCACCATAAGCTTTGGAAGAAGTGACGGCATCACTAGGAGCCATCCTAACGCTGGATAAATGGGCTTGCTCATCACTGCTACATCTCAGGTGACTTAGGATGTCTCCATAATTTTTACTGCCATCCTGTTGTCAGTCAGACTTGGTTTTTTGCTATTTGCAATAAAGGCTCAAGCCAACAGAACTCAAGCTGAGGCAACACTTGGTGCAAAGGGTTAAAATAACATAAGGAAGACCAGTCTGCTGGGGCTGTGAACCTCTGGAGCTGAAGCCAAGGCTCACGTGTGTGGAGGTTAGGGCTGAGTGGTCTGAATACCATTTGTGGGGCACTGTAGGTTCATAAGGAGCCAAGGCAGTAAAACTCCTGGGGGGGCAGAGCAGGCTAAATTAAGTGACTCCATCTAAAGCAGAAAAGTAACAAATCCTGGTGAATCTCTGCTTTTCTCCTCACCCTTGGCCATGCCTGAACAGGCTGGCTAATTGTCTGCAAGAGCACATCAGTTTTGCTGCTGGACTTCAGTGGAAACATTGCAATGCTGGCTCTACTGTCCAAGGAAATTAACATTAAAGCCAGCAGATGCAGATAGCAGCAATTCAAGAAACTACCCGATATTGTCAACCATAATCTATAACTAAACTCCTTGACCCTGGTTTTGTCTCCTCAGGGTGGCATTTATGTCTTCAAGCTGTTTGACTACTACTCAGCCAGTGGCATGTGTCTTCTCTTTCTTGTCTTCTTTGAGACCATCTCAATTTCTTGGTGTTATGGTAAGCACAAAAGACCTTGCTCCTTTGTTTTCTCCATGGGCACAGTGAGTTATTTCAGAAGCCTCCCATAGGGAAGCCAATGAAAACTTTGCAACTGAAAATAGCTTAGGCTGATAACTCCAGAAAATCAGGAGCAGAAGGCTGTCATCTCACTTCTCCAGGCCACCACAAAGACCTCTGCACAAACTGGCAGATGCCTAGGGTCCTGCCCTCTGGTCCTTCAAGAGGACACCAGGAACATGGAAGCTGCTAGCACGAATTTGCTTGTGTGTCCCCATACCCCATCCCTTCCAGATAATGCTTCTCATGCCACAGCACTGTCACCCTCTTGCTGTGGCTGGCCTGTGCTGTGTCATGAGAAGAGGTGATAGCCATAGTGCTGAGATGGGATTTTTTTTCAACGCTCATTTCTTCTTGTAGGTGTGAACAAATTTTACAGGAACATTGAAGAAATGATTGGCTACAAACCTTGCATCTGGTGGAAGATCTGCTGGGCCTTCTTCACTCCTCTTGTCTGCCTGGTAAGACCTGGGGCATCCTGTCTGCAGGAGTGGATCCAGAAGGGCCTCTTAGTTTGGATGGGCTGTAGGGGAAACACTAAGTTCTTGACCCAGTATAGGTCTGATGCAAGGTGGTCCTAGGCAGACTTGAGACGGATAAAGTAATACAGGAGCCTCTTTCACTCTGCCTGCTGGAAATCACCCGTGAGAAAACCTCTAGGTGATTGTTCTAATCTAAAGGAGGCCATCAGTTTTTCATTCTTCTTTCTGAGATGCCAAAAGATAAGCAAATAATTTACTGTTTTAAAAAGCTATTATTGGTTCTGGGGAAGGCTCTCAGCTACTCTAGCTTCAGCCTTAGCCCCTGATACGCTTGTCAGAGAAAAAGCTATCAGCAAACGCAGTATAACTGACTGCGGAACAGTTTTGCCTTTGCTGGTTCCTGCACTTCCAGCGGCAGTAGTACAGGGAATGGTGTGAGAAAGCCAGTGACAGGAAGCTGAAGGCTCCTGAGGCCAGCTGTGAGGATGCTGTTAACTTGCTTAGGAGCTGGTGTGGGGGCACTGCTTGTCTGAGGAGCCTAGTGAAGAAGGAAATCAGGGATATTCCATTTGCTGCTATATATATAGGATAATAAATTATATGAAATTACCACTTGGTGGGCTGAGAGCATCTGGACTAGTTTAAGGAGTTATTGGGTTGCTGTAAGACCGTTGGGAGTGAAGAGGATAGTGAATGGATGGACAAAACCTGATTTTGCGCACCTTCACCTGTGATGGCTGGTGCTCTTTCCCCAGGGCGTGTTCTTCTTCAGTGTGGTGGAAATGACCCCTCTGACACTGGGAAAATACATTTATCCTGCGTGGGGACAAGGCATTGGTTGGCTTATGGCTCTGTCCTCCATGGTACTGATTCCAGGGTACATGCTATACTGTTTCTTCACCTCAACGGGGACTCTTCGGCAGGTATGAACAGCTTCACCACTCCTCTTCTGCTCTCTGCTTAGAGTAAGCCCTGCACTGAACTAAGCCTAAGAAGAACCAAGCAGATTCTGCTCTGACAAAGCCATCAGAGTACTCCAGGTTGGTGCTGCAGAAGCTCTGTGC
>NW_009602541.1:96207-121098 GCF_000690535.1 Cariama cristata | reverse complement strand
AGGCCTCAGCTCAGCCCCAGCGCCCAGAACGGCTTCCAGCGACAGGGTCTCGCTGGAGATGCCTTACCAGCACAACCGAGCACTAACTTGTGTAAATGGCTGGGAGCACTGCTGGGCAGCACACAGCTGGCTGTGTCTGGCCAAGTGGGCAGACCTTCAGGTAGTCTGCCCTTAGGTCCACTGTCCCTCATTGAACTGTGTGTTGTCACCGTCACAAAAAGGGAGTCCTCCTCCCCTGAATATCTGGTTGGTGCAGGGGACTGGAGCTCTGGAAGAGACTGGGAAGAGATCCTTGAGGTTTCTTAACCCAGAGAAATCTCAGTTTCTGGTGCTCCCTGGCTATGAGCTTGGTTACTTGGCACTTCTCCGCAGAGAGTTCATCATCCTTCAAGCACAAAGCTTGAAACATCTCAGGGCAAGGGCCTGCTCGTGACAGAGACATGCACAGTGGTAGTTTGTTGTGTGCTTTGCAAAGGGCATTCAGTGCATGAGGGGTTAAGAAGCAAGGAAGACTTTTATGCAGGACCCATAATATCCACAAGTCTGATCTTGTTTAAAACATTTTCTTTAATAATTTGAGCAAGGTTTTATGTAGCAGTGAATCATGAGTCTCTGTATGTCATACCTAGTAATTACTGTTAAGATTTTATTTACAGTGTTGACATTCAGTCTTGAGAGCATTGTGCACAAAGTCCCTGGCTCGGTGCTGTCTGCTGCAAGCTACAGGTGTAAGAAGTCAGAGTAGGGGTGCTGATTTATGGCTTTTCCAGCCCAGCTGCAGCAGCAACCAGACGCCATCTAAATCCCATGAGTTTACTTCAGGGATGCTGCATTTCGAATAATGATTAATTTAGAAATGTTTTGGCTGGGATTGCTGGGCTGAGGTCAGCTTCAGGCTCCCTACCTCTGAGGTCAAGTTGCAGGTGGATTTGACTTTCCTTCCTCCCAGCTCTCCATTTGGATGGGCTTTGATGTGGGAACTGGGTTGGTTTGGTGTCTTAGATCTGCTTTCAGTTTCTGGTCTCTCATCTGAGATTGGGTTTAGGTTCTTGTCATTGGTGTTGGGATTCTCATTGGCATTCTTGCAGGACTCAAACCAGGGTGTTATGTCAAGCCAATTTGGTGATTTTGGGTTGAAGGTCAGCAGCAATTCCAATCATAGGTCCTTTCTCAGATGTTTAAGGGGTTCCTTAATCCCTCTTAATATAAGCTGGAAAAGGAGGGGAAGGGAAGTCTGCAAATACAGATGTGGGTTCACAGATACAGGTTCAACCCTTTTCTAAGTCGCAATCCTGTTTCACTAGTGATGGTGAAAGCACCTTCTGGCATCTAGGGGAGCCCAAGCTGGCCTGCGCTCTCCCAGGAGTAGCTCCACTCCTTCTGACCAAGGGCTTGTGCTAATTATATACGTAGCTAATTACATATGTGTGGCAACACCAGCACTTCCAAAGTGTTGGGGACTCCCCTGCTGCCTCAGGAGCATGGCGGGCAGCCCATGGGCCTGTTTCCATCCATCCCCTCAGCATCTCGAGCAAATCAGCAGTACCAGTCAGCAGACTTAGTGGCTGGTGAGCACTCTCCCTGTCCTGCTCTCCCTCTAACAGTGCCCACACACATCAGGAGACCCAGACCTCCCCACCGTCGCTCATAGACCCAGGGGTGAGCAGCAAGTGGCAGCAGGGAGAAAGTAGGCTTATATGTGTGTGTGTGTGTGTGTTGGTATCAGAGAAACACAGAGAATTTTTGGCCTCTTATATGCACAGATCCTGGATTAGTTTGTAATAGAGCTGGAGCTGGAGGGAAATTAGATGCCAATGCTGAATAAAGTGGTTTTGACAGACAGGAAAGATTATAAGTCATTTTGATCCTACTGAGCATGAATGTGAGGGGGGAAAAAAAAAAAAGACCATGAATGGCAGAAGCAGCTCAGTGAACGTTTCAGGGACTTCACCCAGCAACAGCCACTTCAGCAGTATTGGAGAGTAGGAGCTTGTTTCCCTTTGCTGGAAAGAGCTTCTTCCTGACTTAGTGATGTCTATTCAGGTCAGGCTCAGTTCTCCTCTGCCTTCTCTCCTGCAGCTTACAGCATTAGTCCCTCCCTGACAGGCACAAGTGATTCATCCTTCTTCATCACTCCTGATGCTCAGTCCACACACCTCCAGTAATGACTTGCCCCTCCATATTTTCCTGGGTTCTTGCTTCACTTTACTTGGCTCTGCAATTTTCATTTGATCAGCTCAGGGTGACAGGAATTGCTGCTGGTGCAATGGTTTGCGCAGGTGGACTAATCTGATCCGCATCAGTGGCACAGACCATAACCTTGTTAGCCTGCTGTAGCTAGTTAGTAATGCTTTATAATCAATTCTAGCTGAAAAATTACGGAAACTGGGAAAATGGGTCTACTCTGAAGCCTGTGACATTGCAGCTGTCTCTTGTTCCTACTTGCAGCTGGTATTGCCTGGTAACAGTTTGTCTCTGTTACAAGGGTGATCCCTGAATTTCAGATGAAAAGAGGA
The DNA here is from genome assembly GCF_000690535.1 of Cariama cristata. Taxonomy (NCBI): domain Eukaryota; kingdom Metazoa; phylum Chordata; class Aves; order Cariamiformes; family Cariamidae; genus Cariama; species Cariama cristata. The sequence continues at coordinate 118,582 of NW_009602541.1, read as the reverse complement.
GCTGCTGTGCTGAGCGCAGCACCAAAGCAAAGGTGACTTGCAGAGCCTTTCAGTGGATTGCTGAATGGTGCTGGAGGAAAAAGTCCTGCCGCATGCACCGTCCCCTCGCCCTGTAACTAGGGCCACCTCTGAGGCTTGGGGCGAGGGATCCCAACCCTCAGTCATTGCCATGCCCCAGCGGTCCCAGCGCTGCCACCCCTTGCCCCCGGCTGACGCGCTCTCCCCCTTCATTCCCTGGCAGCGTCTGCAGCAGATGACACAGCCCAAGCCAGAGATGCACGCTCAGAACAACGGCCTTCAACCGAAGACGTCCTTGAACGGGAGAGTCTTGGATGCTGCCGTCTAGGATGAGAGTCTGGACCTCCTCGCCCTGCCCCATAGCTGCTCGCACCACGTTGTCCCTCGAGCTCCTCCGGCACGGCTCGCTATCCCTGGCTTCGCGGTGGCTTTTGCTTGTCAAAGAGAGGACCTGGCGGAGGAACCCTCTTGCGTCTCTTCCTCCCGGCCCAGCTTACCAAGGCCCTGCACAAGCTGCCGCCAGGGTATTGTGTGGTGACTGTCTTCATCCTGCAACATCCTGGTCCAGGCGCTCAGGGAGGAGCAGCTGGTGCCCAGGTCTTCCTCCTCATGACAAGAGGTGATGTTTCTAGAGAGCTTAGACTGATTGCTGACCACTTCTCTGTTCTTTTTCTTGCATTTTCATGTGAACCTCCACAGAGCATCCCATAGCACACAGCTGTGCTGTCACCCCAGAGAGACAGCTGACACCAGGTTCAAATCCCAGACAGCTGTCAGTTGATCTAGCATGAACCAACACTAGCAAATGCATAACTGGAGGAGATGTGGTAGAATGAGGGATTCCAGTGAGGAGTCCAGCATTCTGGTAGCTGTAGGATGTCACCCCAAAACTGGAGAAGGGCATCAGGACAGTGTGTGCTGCTCACAGGTGCTCTCTTTCAGCCCTGCGCAGTCTCCAGCCATTTTCACTGCATCCACTGGGGCTGGCACTGTGAGCCAGAGCCCAGCAGAGTAGGCAGCCTTTTTCTTCTGGAGCATCCTGCCCACTGCAGCTGTGTGCAGTAGCCACTCCCTGACCCTAAAATGCAGTTAAAAGGGTAAGTGGAGGGCTCTTTGCTAGAGGCTGTCCAAGTCTCCTACACTGACCACTCTCTGCTGCAATCAGCTTTGTGCAGAGGCAAGAGCCCTGCTGTGTGATGGGGAGACTTTCCAGCACTGTGCAAATCTTCCCCTCAGCTGGAACAGGTTAGGTCCTGCCAAACACCCTCCCTGGCTGCATCCCCGGGTGGAAAGCAGTAAGATGTAGTGTAGTGCCCACAGGTGGTTTAGCTTGTATCTTTTTTGAGAAGTGGCAACACCTAAATCCCAGCCGGTGGAAGGTAGGAGCTCCTGGGAGAGCTGGTAGGACGTAGCCACCACGCTTAAACCCACTCCTGTGAACCAGCGCTGACTTCCCTTGGGAAGTGTCTGTACAGGCAGCTGCTGGCGCTGGCACATCCCGATGCCCAGCACACACATCACAGGGGAATGTGAGCTGTCGTAGATGATGCTGGAGGAGTGTATAACGCCTTGGAGAAGGCTGGGAAGTGTTTCAGAGCAGTCCTAAAGCAGCAGCATATTTATTGGTTATAAAGCCTTGGGAAAAGAGGTGGCTCATCATAGCACCACATGCAGGTGTGACAGTGACGCCGCCGTTTGTGACAGCCTCACAATGACCCCATGCAGAGATACTCATGTACTCAGAGCATTTGATGAACACCTGTCATAGATGTGCACACATGATGTGCCTTAGTGCAAATTAGTCTCTCCCCCTCCCTTGGCACCCTGACAGCAATGTGAGGTCTGCCTGCACTCCCAGGTTCAGCTCAGAATCAACAAATTCATAAATGAGTATCATCCAAGAAAAGGTACGTCCCACTCATGTGTCCTACCAAAGGGTCAGGTCTGGTAGGTGACATGCTGAAGTCCCCCAGGGGTCCCACCGCAGACACCCGCTGAGTGATGAGCCTTTGCACAATTGCCCTGCACTCTGGTAGGAGCTGCAAAATGGTGCAGGTTGGCCCCATGCTGCCTGTCCCGGGGACCAGTCCGTGCACAGGGCCAACCTGCTCTTCCACTGATCTGCCAGCCTGAGGATCAGTAATGTAAAGAGGAAAACAGTTGTCTGGTTAAAGCTGAAGTCAGTCACCTCTGAGGTTGGATCCCCTGTATATTCATCAATGCTTCTTGATTGACGTTGCTTTAGATGTGTATGTGCAATACGCAACCAATGTGCAACCAATTTGTATTTGTACATATGGCACATGTCCTGGCTCTTAGCAGTCGTGGCTGACAGGCTTTGAGTGCATGTTTTGCAGTCTCCAACACCACGAGCTGAGATCACGCCCTGTCCCACATCTAATCGTCAGGGTGTTTGCATCAAAAAAATCGTAGGTGTTAAATAGACATGAGGAAATGCTGTATTTACAGGCTTGATCTTGTAAAGCCAAAAGCCAAACACTGAAAGCTGCAATCATAGTCCATCACAATTAATCTCAGCCAGTCACAGACATGTCATCTTGCCTTGTCCTGTAGCTGCCAGCACTAGTATAGCTGAAATTTTCTATTCCACTTTCACCTATTTTTATTAACCAGAGGATAAAGGAAACCACTCTTTATATACATGTATGTCCTCTCAGAGGGACGTCTGTGTTGAAAACACGTTAACCTCTGATCTTTGCAGTAATGACCTTTACTAGAAACCTGCATTTGCCTGTGTATCCAAGTCACGTAACCTCCCTCCCCTTAAATGCAGACTGGGAGTTGCGCAGGTGCTTGATGGGCAATGAAGTCAATTCTTGAGCAAGGCCTCAAGACCATGGAAGACCCTGATTTTTCCACCTTCATTGGGGCAGCTCAGGTCTGAGGTAGAACAACTTTGTGTCAGTGGTCATTTTTTAAACTCTTGGCCAAAGAGCTCAGTTGCTGGGAGAGCTGTTCAAAGGGTTGTACCATCCAGGTTGTTTCTTCACAGGAGTGGAGAAGGAAGGGTCAGAAAACAAAGTCCCTTCCCTGCTGGCTGAGGAAATCTCTCAATCTCCAGTTCCTTTTTGCTGGGACTTTAGTCCCCGCATCTCACTTGTGGCCTTGTGCGTGGCAGGTGCAAAACATCACTCCAGATGTAGAAGCAGGGGCTACCCTGCACATGGGCTGCTCATAATAACAGTATTTGATGAGATTTAATAATTTGCTCTGTTTCCTGCCTGTGAACTTCTCCTTTCTCTCCCTCCTGCCCTGTTCCTTCTCATTTTCTTGCCTCACTTCTTCCCCACTATCATCCGTCCAGTGGAAATGATCTACCTCAGCTTACTTTTTCCTGCTTTTTCCTTCCACTACTGTCAAATTACAGCTCTCCCTCTTTTCTCTTCTTTCTATTATTTCCTCATTTCCATCTTTCTCAATTATTATCAGCCTCACTTCCCTGCTTCTCTCATGCACTCACCTTCCAGCCTTATTACTTATTCCTGTGTGCTGGTGGCTCAGCTGCTCACTGTGCCCATGCTCAACCCTTCTGCCTGCTGAAAGCTGGAGCTCAGGACCCCATGGAGGAGTTCAGCTTTTTGAAGGATCCGGTCCCTAAGAACCAATTTCCATCCCAATATCAAAATTATAATGAAGTTCCAGCTATCTTCTCTCCCTCTTTGCACCAGAAAATGCTGTGCCAAGCAATGCTATCTCTTGGTATTACTAGAAGACACATTTCAACCCATATTCCACCAGTTTCTGCAGAGCTGCTCCTGTTCTAAAAGATTTTGTGGCCTTTCCTGTTTTTGCACTATTTTATTTCCACCATGAATGTTTGGATCTGCAAAGTCTGGCATTCGTAGCCTTGAAGGGAGGAATTTGCCCTTAGTCAAGCTCTGTCTGATTAACTGACCCCCTTCTCCAGCCTTTCAAACTCATCCCATCCTTAGTGCAAGAGGAGCCTTCCCACCTCCATCCCATGCAGGTTTCCCGTCCAGTGAGAAGGCAGGGATGGGGATGGCCCCACGCTTCAGAAATGCCACTATGGGCAGGTCCAGTGAAGCAGCCATATCTGCATGATGACTTTTTGACATCGGGGTTCGGATACCAGCTGAAAGGCACGTGCAGCACTCGGTGCCAGTGACTCCTCCGTCAGAACAGCTTTTGTACCGTTCCCAGAGTGTGTCCGTTCTGCTGACCACCACTCTGCTCCTCCTCGTTCCTTTTGGCTCACCCAGCAGAGAGGATATGTGCATGGCCAGGGAGTGGGGTGCTCCCCTCTCCCCCATGCTGCAGTTCAGAGGGGGCTTCTGCTCCCCTGTGCTCACCTACAGCACTCCTGCCCCTCTCCTCCCCAGCACCTGCCTGCCTCTCCCTCCCACCACGGGCAGCTGCTCAAAATAATCCCCCATGAAACCTCTTAATTCTAAGGAGCTATTTAGGGAGCTGTGCTCAAATCCCTCTGAAATCCTCTTTTTCCCGAAGGCTGTGAAAAATAAAATAAATGCCATTGCCCCCACTCTTTGCTGTAGCAGCGGGGGCTGAGGGGGGGCAAGGGGAAAGTCAGGGCTGTTTCGCTGCTGCTCAAGTGCTGCTTCCCCTGGAGATGCGGGTGCGATCCTCTCCCCCGGGAGAGGGGAGCTCTTCCTGTTGCCATTCTCCCAGATGTGCTCCAACAGCTGGCAGCTGGTTGTAAAACATTTGTGCAATGTCCACAACACAATACCGATGCAGTGTGGCACTGTAAGGCTTCGGCTAGCTGATCGCCACGTAACTTGTAGTCTCTCCACAACTCTATTATATGACGTGTTGGGCGCAGTTGTGCTGGGGGCGGGGGGGCTGCCCTGAAAGCCAGTGTCATTCTGGATGAGCAACTTGTTGTTATCCCTCTCCTGTCCCAGGGAGATTCTCTCTGGATTAGGGGACCCTGGTTGCATTTTGTGGTGATGGCCAAATGGGGAGGGGGTCTGTGGCACTAAAGGGAATGTCCACTGTGGCTTTGCTTGTACTGAGGGCTACCAGCCCATGCACGGCGATGGAGCTTGCACCAAGCACACTGCCTGCTTTCCTCAGGAGCTGAGCACATGAACCACAGTGCTCAGCACTGAATGCCAATCCTGGCACTGGAGGCCACGCGATGTGCCCATACAGCATGGTTTTCCTCTCCCGATGTCTGATCCTGTCTCTGTACAATGGCAGCTATTAGTCAGAGTCCATCTGAGCATCTCAGGGTTAGGAAGAGAAAGCCTAGAAACTCTGAAACCTGCTGATGAGACCTGGGAGCTAGCTCTTACAAAGGAGTGCAAGCACCATTCTGATCATTGCACCCCTCAAAGCCCTTGGAAAGGCAAGAGAAGAGATGTCAAGGGAGGGTTGAAAGATGAGAGCTGGCTACCATCTCCTCCTCCACCCTCTTGGCCACTGCAGCAGCCCTTAGGTCAGGTACCTGTCAATTCTTCTCCCTTCTCTGCTTTGCATCCTCTTGCTCACCTGTCTTATCTTCCCTTTTTGGAAAGAGGCTTGCCTGCCCATGCCAGCTTTTCTCGCCTTCTCAGCCCTGCTTGGTGCCAGTGACCTGTCAGCCCCAAACTGCTGGACATGCATGCCTGGGCCAGGGGATGGCCAAGGCAAGCAGCCTGGCAGCGAGCGGTGGGGCAGGCTCTGCAGAGAGGCTGGGACGCTGACCCTTCCCTGCTCACCCAGTCACCCCTGTGCAGGGTACGTGTCTCCTTCCTTCCCCAGGGCTTCCCACCACCTCTGCTAGCAGCACTTCTGCCTGGTGTGGGAAGCCAGTGCTGTTTCACTGACATCTAACAGGGGTGTTGCCTCTCCCCTACTGACAGCACCTCGATGGAGGGGAACAAGCGTGCTGTGAAAGCAAAAGACACAGTGCTGTACACTCCAAGTATTTTAACAGCTTTCCTCCACTTTCTGCACCTTTAATAGTACATTAAAGTGGTGCTTGTGGTCAGAGGTCCAGGCAGGCGTTGGACCTGCTCAGAGCAGTGCAGCGGCAGTGACATTACCACCCTGGCCCTTCGGGTTTGTTCACCCCATCAGGAGCAACGCCTGGGGATGGTGTCCTTCCCTCCAGCGCATCGGGTGCCCTGTCCAGTGTAGGTCCCCGTGTGTGCCCTCCTGTGCCTCAGTGGGGTGCAATGGGAGGGCTGCCTTCGGGGCTGTGTGGTGTTTCCCCTGGCTTTTACTGCTTGCCCTGGCACATCCCAAGGGGCTGGAACCCATGTGCAGCTGTTAACTGCTGGATAAAGGGTTTTGAGCCGCAGGGCCATGCTTATGGGGGATCCCCATGTGGTGGCCCCGGGGCAGACACCCGGGGGGTAGCAGGGGATGGGTAGCATCCCGGTGTCCCCACCACAGCGCTGGCTGAGGCAGCACTGCCAAGGGCAGTGCAAGACTCCTTGCCAAGCACGCGTCCATCATCCCTATGATGCTGTCAGCCGGGAAGTGTCTATGTCTGGAGATGCTCAGGAGAGGTTAGTGCTCCCCGTACCGATACCTGACAGCCGTGACGCTGACGGAGATGCCTCCCGACAGCCCAGCATGATGCTGCTGTGCTGCCAAGAAAATGACACCAGCCTTCATCACAGCCCCAGGGATCAGCCATGGCCCTTTGCGGGGTGGCACATGTCTCCACCATGGCTTCTGGGGACCAGCAGCCCTCACCCCAACAGCTGCAGCCCTGTGCGGAGCAGCCATGGAGGGGTTTATCCTGGCCATACTCATGCACCACAGAAGCTTTCTCCAGGGGATCCTGGGGAGTCCAGGTGTTTCTGCTTTCCAGACGAGGAAATCTAACCTGGCAGGAAGAGATTTGTCCGAGTCACTGGTGTAACAATAGCAGGGGGGCAGGGGGACGATTGGCCTCAGAGGGCCCTATAGCCAGACCAAGGGGCAGATAACCTGCCTGCAGGCACTCCTGCCCGGACACTGCCTCTCCCACAAGCCCAGGGGCTGCTGGCAGACCAGGGCACGGCTGCCCAGCTGGATGGTTTCCTTCCTTTGAAGACTGCGAGGCTTGGAGAAGGCTCTTGGCCGGTTTGCATTGCATCATGCTGTTCAGGAAAACACAAACACCCCTGCAATGATCCCATAAAGAAAAGTACCCACGAGTTTTGTGCTGACGCTGCTGACCCAGTTACAGGCAAAACCTTCCCTGTATTTGTCCAGATGTGAGGTTCTACAGTGTAAACTCAGTCCTTGCCATCAGCCTAAAGAGTGCTGCCTCCCCTCTGCTCAACGGCTCCAAAGCCCTGTACACAGTCTTGAAGGTACATCCGTCCCCAGGCTGGCCCTGGGGGACGAGACGCAGGACATGGGGACATCGGTGCCTCGTGTCTCAGCACGCAGGCAGTGCTGGCCCCCTGTCCCACTCTCTGCCCATCCCCAGGGAGCCCATGTGCCTCAACCACAGCTTGCCCTTGTCTGCGTGGCTGAGCCCGACCCCTCTGGCACATGCCAGAGCTGACTGACGTCTTTAAAAATAACTCCTCAGTGGGGAGGAGGACAAAAGATGGAGAGAAATGAGTGCTCTTGTTTGGAGGGGGACAACATCCCCCTCCACCTCTCCCTGCCCTCTGGATGGTGCCACACTGTCCTGGCCAAGCGGTCACTCCAGGTCACTGCCTGCCCAGCCCGTGACACAAACGTTTTGATGCGTTTTTTGAAGCGCATTTGGTCCTGCAGGAGGGAGAGAAAGAGCCGGAGTCTCTGTCCTCTCTCTGCACTTACTGCAAATGAAGGGATTAGGAATTATAATCCAAGATTCTTATTTTAAAGCGGCTTTTCAGCTCTGTGAGGGGAACTTCAGTGCGATGCTCCTAGGGCAGGTGGATGACAGAGCAGCTGTCACAGCCCCAGCCATCGCGGGGAGCTGAGGCTCAGTGGTGCCCTCCGGGCTCCAGGAATGGCTGCGTGGAGGGAGGCTTCAGCAGGGTGAGGGGGATGTGTGCGAGGGGCTCTGCAGCCCTGGGTACAGGGGGTGACCCATGCCTGGGCACCTGCCTTGGCACTGTGGAGTGAGCCCGTGCACTGGGCAGGTGCCGCCATCAGGCTGCACCAATGGATTTTCAGGGGTTCCCGGATGCTTTGATCTTTGAAAAGAAAGAGGAGGCTCTTTCTTTGGCGATGGAGGGTGAGTTTGTAGTAACCATCTCTGTTTAAATGGGAGCTTTCTGGGTGGGCAGCACAGCCACAGTGAGAGGTGTGTGGCAGCCCACTCCCCCTGGCAGCATCCCAGCCACTGCCTGGTGGGATGCCACTGCACCCAGCCCCATGGGGGCTGCCCCCATCCCTGGCATCACCAAGGACCCCAGGATGACCCCCAGCTGTGGGGACTCCTCTGCAAGGCAGAGCCCTCGGGATTTGAGAGAGATCGGCTGCCGCCATTGCCCAGTGGCAGCATCCGCTCCTGGGATGCTGAGTGCCAAATTGCACCAACCCAAAGCGTCCTGCAGCCACAGGAGGCTTTTGCCCCACGCCGCCAGCAGCATCTGTCCCGGCAAGGCACCGTGATCTTTCTTCTTTTGCACTTTTCCCCCCTGCTCCTTCCTCCCACTGTGTTCATGGCAGACCTGTGCAAAATGTTAGCAAACTGCTGTTTTTTTTCACTGGCATCTCTGCCGCCTTTCCCTCTGCTAATTATTATAGCAGTGCCTCTTCTAGGGCAAGCTGACAGATGGCCAGGGTTTTATCTTTGAACAAGCTATTTAATAAGGGCTCCTGCTTTTCCCTTGCACATTTCTTTCCTGACTGCATGTCCTGAGCTGCTGGATGGGTTGTCCTTTTCACCGGGGATGCCAGAAGATGTGAGCTGAGGCTGAAAGCTGAGATCAGATCGCAGGCGATGGGTTTTTTCTTTCCCTTTAAGAAGAGTGGATAATTCTGCCCAGGTTCATGTGTCTCTTACTGAGCAACGCTCTCCCTCCCTACAAAAAGACTTCAGTCCCCACAAGAAGGTGAGAAGGGTTGTGTCAAATGCTGGGTCCTATGAGGCAGATCCTAAGCATGCAGAAAGTTGATATAAGTGCTGAAACCAGCACGCTGCCTGCTCACGCCAGCTGAAAGCTGGCTTGCAAGGACCAACCTGTGCTCTGCCTTATGCTGCCATCGACTGTGTGGCTTTGCTGTGGCCGACTGGGTGGAAAGGAGGTAATTCCTTCTGTGCATAGAGTCACAGGCTGTGACTGGGAAGACAGGGAGAGCTAACGGTGGCAGGGATCGGTGGTCACTAAGTGGGGCCGCCTTGGATGAGCCACAGAGCCACGTGTGACATTTGCCGGTGCTGGTCTACTTGGGCCATTGTACTTGAAAGCCACATGGCTGAAGCCTGAGACGAAATCTCAGCAGGCCACAATGGCTGGAATCTTGTCCATACTGGGGCAGAAGCAGCTCTCAAGTGCTGGAGAGCTGAGTGGGGTGGGCAGCTCATGCAGCCGGCACATGGGCATAGGGAGGGCTCGCTGCACCCTCCTGCCCTGCTATGCCTGACGGATCTACCAAGTTTTGTTTCAGAAAGCTAAAGCTGGGATTTCCCACGGTGTTGCTGTCTCCCAGGCTCTGAAGGGGACGTTACAAGGACCCAAATCCCTCTGGACCTGCTCCAGCAGCAAGGGGAAAGCTTGCTCTTGCATGAGAGCAAAGACCAGGGAAACAGGAGAAGACCTGGGGCGCCAGATGTTTTGTGGCAATGCCTCAGCGGAGACACCAGCCCCAGGCACCAGGCCCTGGTACAGCCAGGCTCACTTCAGTGACTATTTTCCCTGGTTTTCACAGGCTTTCTCTGTACTTGCTTTTCCTAAAGAGTTTTCAAAGCCAAGTGTCCTGGAGACTTGGTACCATCAGCACTGAGCTGTTTGGCGATGCCTGCTCCAGTGCAAGGGTTAGCACAGTTTGGGCTCCCTGTACGGCAGGGCTGCGGCACCACTCGCTGTTTTGTTTTCCTCTACCTTTATTTCCCCCTCCCTAGGAAGCTGAAGAGGGTTTTGGTGGCTTTTCTTGCCTTTCACTCAGGTAGTTACAACAGTTGTAACATCAGCCGTCCCATGTTGCTCGTATTTCTGCCAGGGCTGCTCATCCTCGCGGGGAAAAAGCCCTGCTCGTAGTGCCCCAGGGAGGCTGGTGTCCAGCTAGCTGCCATCAGAGCCCGGCTGGCAGCCCCCCGTGCTGTGCCCTGCCTGTGCCAGGCTTAGCTGTTCTGGGCCTAGCTGGAGCCAGCATAGAGATGTCTGCTCAGAATACATGGATTTGTGTTTTCCTACAGGGAATGTCTTGTCCTTCTTCTCCTATGTTGCCCAAATACTTTTCTCCAAGTTTTTTTATGAAATATAATGACTAGCTCATTTGAAAAAAGTGATGAGGGGAGGAAGGGGGAAGCGCTTCCCGTGGCGGGAAGCAGGAGGGTGCAGAGGCAGGCCCGTAGCAGCAGCGAGACGGTGGCCGTGGGAGGAGTGAGCATCCCTGGACCGTCGGGCTGCTCGCAGCCCTGCAAAGCTGTTGCCTTTCGGCACACGTCACCCTGGACTGACCCAGCTCTTTCCCAGCCAGCTGTGCAAATGGCACCGAGTGGCAACGGGACGACACGGGTGGCTTTAGTGCCCTGCAGGTGGACACCAATTTGCAGCAGGATGTGGGAGGAGGCTGCCCTGTTGTCTCTGATTTAGTATTATGAAATTCATGAGAGAGGCAAAGAGGGACCACCAGCTCAGGGAAATCCTGCGGGTGCAGCTGGGTGAGTGGAGGAGAGGGGCAGTTTCTCCTGTTGCTGGCACTGTGTGAGTCCTGTTTGATCAGCAAGTCTGTGATTACTCAGCATAAGGCCTCTGAACATTTGAGATGAAGAGCTGAAATGTACTGAAAAGTCAACGCTTCCATAATGGGAGGGAATAGGAAGGTGTACATGGAATATCAGGACAGGTATATTTCACTTAAAGTGTTTTTTCTGCTACAGTCTTGGCCCTACAGTCCTGTGGAGGAAGATCCTTCCCTTCCCCTTCTACTCCCTGTTTGATTTTTTTTTTAAATGAACTTGATATTGTTTGGGAGTCTGTACCCTTCCTGAGGAGGAAGGCTTAGGAAGACAGGACTCTTGTTTTCAAGAAGACACTGATGATTGCACCACACTGTCAGACCCCAAGGCTGGAGCATGGGTGTTGCATAGAGATCCTACCCTACATGCTTGAGAACAATCCTAGCTCCTGGATTGTATGGATTAGGGCAGAAAACACAGCTCCTCAGCCAGCTTTTAACCTCATTTGCACTCATTAGCTGCAGGAAAGATGCTCCAAGACCAGCCAAGTGTGACAGAGCTCCTAAACTGGTTAAATCTCACAGCCCTACTCAACAGTCATCCTCATCCTTGAGGCACGTGCTTATTTTCAGCCACCTTTCTTGGGTCAGGCAGGAGTATGCACATGACTCCAGGTTGCTAGACTCAGGATCTGGGCAGTGACTTTACAGAGGGGCACCTCTCCCCCAGCAGCTGGCAATGATGGGGAACCTGAATCTGTGGGGAACGTTGGAGCCCGACTCTCTGATCAGCTGCATCCCGGTCACCCCCAAGGCACCAGCACAAGCTTTCCAGAGGATCCCAGAGGAGGTGGAAAGGGGCCCATCGCACCCCGCACACAACAGTGACATTGCAGGCACTGTCCCCTCGCTGTGCCTGATAAGGGACTGTGACAGGGCAGCTTTGGGCTTGTGGTAACCTTCCTGCCACCACACTGCTCCCCGAGGGCTCCACTCTTTGCATTGGCTTTGGGATGGGGATCTGACCTCAGGGACAACATCTGCAAAGCAGGAGACAGCAGACTGTAGAGCATTGAGTTCAGCGGCAAGACTTCGGCAACTTGTTTGACAGGGGCTGGGTTGAACCCACTTACAGCAAAGCGCTTGAGGCATACGCTTAATTTAAAGTCCATCTTAAGAGTTTCAGAGAAAAACTACATCTCAGAATTCTCTGTGGAAAAGAGCAGCGTATTTTGATCAACTGAATGCACTATATGTATATATGTTCTTGCACATTATGTATACTGTATAGATATAACAGCATACAGATGCAATGTGACAGTTGTGGTACATGCTTTTTGGATTGTAATCTCTTTGTACCAGCACTACCAATATGTGTCTACATCGTATCCGTCCCAAAGGGACCTGCCATCTTCCGATTAATAATAGTATCTGCACATTGGAACAAGTTAGGAGTATTTCACATATAGACAATCTGTTTTTATTGCTTTCATCTTTACATCCAGGTGTGTGATCTAAACATCAGGCAGAAACTTCTCCAATAATCTCCTGTTTCAAAACATCTTAGAAAATGACTGTTTGGGATGGGCTGATTTGTAATATATCCGTGGCACACAAAAACATAAATGGAAGCCTCTGAATCCCCGGGAAATTTCCTGTGTCTCAGAGGGATTTCTGTCCTCCCAAGTGTTTCACAGTGGGCCTGGGGATCTAAGGGGTTCTTCGAAGCCAGCAAAGAATTTGCAACCTATAGGCAGGGTTTTTTAGCAGGTGCAATCTGAACCCAGCATCTATTCTACGCAGATGCAAAGATGTAGGTTGCCTTTCCCCATCCATTGCGGAGGAAAGCTTGCTTTGTGTGCACGTGTTTATCTCTGATCACCTCTCTCATCCCTGTGCAGAACTTCACAAATGTCAGTTTTATTAACCTTGAGGTTATGCTTTGTGTAAATATGCATGTATATCTGATTTGCATGGGAAATGTCATTTTCCTTATGTGCCTCTCATCCAAACGTTAACCAAGCCTGAGCCTACATAGCTTGTGAGTTGTGCTGCGATGGTAACTGCAGCCAGCACAGCTGTCCTGCTCCGTGCATGGCTGCATATGCCTGATATTTTTGTACAGCATGTTCAGCTGCGCAGATAGTAGAGGTGTCTACATGTTACCCGCCATATAGTCCTACATGTTGGCAGATGGTGTGTGCATTAACACACAGTATGTGCTGATGACTCTGGGTGCACGAGTTTCTCTGTGGCCGGCTGGTGTCCAACACATGCATTGGCACATGCGGCTCGTGAAGTTGCTCTCCTTGCTGCAGCATGCACACGCAGCAGCATGGGCTTGACACGGGTGTGCAGACCTCCTGCCCCAGAGGTGCAGAGCTACACAGACGTGAGCAGAGGGTTTGGGGCTGGCTCTGCTGCATGCCAGCAAGATGGAAAGGAAGAAGCTGCAGCACAGAAGGGCTTTGCCTTCCCCCCTCAACCGTCTTCCTCTCTGCCTCACTGCAGCGGTGAATTTCACATTGATTTGCCATCTCTTGGACAAGATTATTTCTTCCTGGTTTCCTCTGGATCTGATCCTCAGAGAGCCTGGGCATTGAGCTAGCTCCTGCTGCATGCCACAGAAAATCAGCAGTAGCCACACCAGGGTTGCCCCTGAGGCCAGCAGGAAGCCAGGACGCTCGGCACTCCGTGGGAGCACACCCTTGGTGTTGGCCCGCGTGCCGCTGGAGGCCGGTGACACGGGAGCAGGGGCTGAGGCAAAGAAGACATCAGCGCATAAGTGACATATTTCAATATAATTTCTAAAACTCTATTAATTGAACAGATAAAATACCTCTGATCTATTTTTGTTATTTTGTTACAAAATATTAGCCATTTGGACTCTTTGCTAGGTGTGACCACACCACTTTTCCCAAAGGAAGCTTTTCTTGGTGATATTTACAGCAGGAAACAGGTACAGACAGACAGGTGCTTTCAAAAGCCTACACACAGGTAACACTTCTGTTGTTAGTTTTTTTTAAAAGACACATTCAGATGGGGTCGTGACTAGTGTTGAAGAGCTGGGTGACTTCAAAGCTGCTGTCCCAGGCATGGCTGTGAAAGAGCGGGCAGGACAAGGACAGCTCTAGCTCACAAAACACTGCTGGCGGTCCCTGGAGCCTACACCAGCACAGTGAGGCAGCTGGTGGAGTGGGAGACGGGGGAGCTTGCTCAGCAACTTGCATTTCAAAGCAGAGACTCTGCCAAGCAGCAGCTTCCTTGATCTAGGGCTCAGATTTGTTTTGGAAACCTCACAAACATGTGCAGATAGTTGCAGGTTGAGTCTTCTGAAAAACATGTAACAAAACTCTTACAGCTCAGATGCCCTCAAATACTTTCCAAATCTGGTGGTACCTTTTTGCAAAGAAGTCCGAGTATTGACAGAATTCTGGTTGTGGACCATACCCACACCTTTCATCTACAGGGAGGAGAGAAAACATGAACAGTGGGATGCTTTGAAGGTCTTGCAGAAAGCACAAGTGTTGCTACCACAGTGGCCCAGACTATGGCATTAAAAGCACTACAGCAGCAAACACTGCATTAAACCCAAATTGTTTGCACTAAGCTTGCTTCTCCTGCCGCATTTTCCATCCCTTTGCTACTGGTGTAAACAGACGAATTTCACTGGATCTGCACCAGCATGGGCAAGAGAGAATCAGGACAGAGCCTGATGGTTTGTGTAATGCAGCTCTCAGTAACACCTTGTTCTCTTCTACCTTCCAGCAAAGCCATCTTCTTGTTTGGCCACTGACTACCCAACACTCACCGCACAATACTTTTTACTGGGTTTCTCTTTCCTATCTTCCTACTTCCTTTTTTAATAGAGAAGGATATGGATTCGGCCGCAAAAAGCCATGGTATATATGGGTCAATCTAATCTCTGCAGCAGCTTCCTGGCCAGTCCCTCCACCTGAAAGATTGTGCTAGGTTCACGATCAGAATCACTGCTGTCAAAAGCTGGTGATTTTCCTTTGGGCCGATCCCTCCAGGTGAGCTGTGGTACACATTTTGTCCTTCATTAGGTTGTCACTGACATGCTCCTTCTAGCCTGCACCCTGTCAATGATCCGTCTGTGTGCAAGGGTGCCTATTCACAGTGCTACAGCTACGCTGAGTCTGTGTGTCTTGCTTGCAGGTGGGAGGGCTGTGGGAGCAGACAATACAATAGATCAGATGAGGTGTAGACATGCTTTAAAGTGCTTGTCATCCTTCGAGACCAACCTTCAAAGGAAAAGACAAAATCCGTATTTTGAAGTGAAGTCCGAAGGGCTTAGCTACACAGTAGAATTGAGAGCAACCTGTTCCATGACAACCTGGAATACAGTAGGTTGTTGTCTCCAGCTACACCCGACAGAAGATGCTGTAGCCAGCAGGCTAGAAGACAGCAAAGATTATCTACGTTTGCTTCTCTGTCCAAAGCTCAAGGCCAGCATTAGCCTTTGCAAGGTCAGGGAAATGGAGTCAACTTGCCCTGAGAGACTGCTGTGCCTCAGGTACCTCAGCACTTCAGTTAACTCGCTTCCACCCCTCATCCAGCAGGAAGAAGGGAGCCTCACGGAAGCTTCCTTATTTCTTCTTTAAATTCTTGTAGCTCTCCCAATCAATTATTAAAGCAGCAAACCTCTCTTGCAGGAACTTCATAGACATTGTTATAAATATTTTATCTAAAAAAATTATTTCGTCAAGTACCTTACGGTTTTTGTTGTTGTCACTTTGTGTTAAATGTCAAGTAAAATCTAATTTATTTATTTTAACACACACACAGACCTTCAGTGGCTCACTGCACTCTGAGAAAAAAACTGAACAAGTACTGCCATTCCTCTCAGACAGCGAAGTAACCGCTGAGAAGGGAGGGCAGTGCCAGTGCCTCCTGGATACCACCCCTTTCACTGCAGCAGTGAGTCAAAACAAAATGGCAGTCACACACTACATTGAGCGGACAACAGCAGATGCCACATGTATGCTTTCCCAGGAAGCTACAGGCAAGTCGGATGAGATCCCGGCTGCTGTGAGGTGGCTGGGTGTCACCGTGGTGGGAGCCAGCAGCAGATCAGGCCAGCTGTGCCTCACAACTGGCTGGAGGTTGAGGGGCTGAGCCCTGGCTGGGAGTGAGGACCTCTCCCTGGGCCCGGCTTTGAGATGTGGAGCACCCTCGCTGCCCTGAGGGGCTGCCTAGAAGAAAGCTTCTCTGGTCTGGAGGGAGACTGGGCTTCTGTTCAGAGTTTTCTTACAAACTTTCCTGTCTTCTCCTTCTGCAGTCCTCCCTGGGGCTGTGCCTGTTGGCTCCTGGTCAGTACATTTGCTTTTGCTTATAAAAGTGGCAGCCTAGTGCCCTGCTCCAGACAGCTAAGCAAACAACTTAGACAGACCTGTTGGCACACCTGGGTACATGGGTCAGGCTCAGAAATAAGGGGACATGGAAGTGAGCAGGTTCCTGCCCTAGAAAGCTGTTCAAGCACAGGAGACCCTTCACCCCAGCCCCTGTCTGCTTCCCTAACCCCATCCAGGCTTATACCCAGCTCAAATATGTGAACTCTTTCATCTGAATATTTCAGCAAAGCCAGCAGACATCCAAAGAGCACGGAGGGGAGCCAGTCCCTGATGCACTGTGGTTTTTGTCACTGGCAATAGCCCCAGAGATGAGCATACTGCTGCAATCCCTGAGGCAATTGCTCTGTGGCTTTTACCCCACAAGCTAAAAAAGAGTTTCCTGCATTTGTCTTCACTCTCCTCCCTTTCCCTGACATTTTGCACATCCCCACCACTGCCAGCAACTCCTGCCACTCCTCACCCAACGGTCGTGTTATCAGCATCCAGTGCTCACGTCTCAGCCTCGCACAGGAAGGAAGAGTATTTCTTTCTTTCTCTCTTAAAATAAAATAAAAATAAAGGCCCTAAAAGGCATTCTGTCCTATTTTAAAATCCTAAATTTGATCTTCTTAAGCTTTGAAGGGAGACTGAGTGAGTGAGTGAGACCAAAGCCTTTAAGCTAATTAATACCTTCCCCTCCCTACTGCTCAAAGACTTTTTTTTTCTAAAAATACATCCATAGCCTATTTTTAATGCCATCTTCCTTCACATCAATGTCCCCAGTAAAGCAGAGGAGCCGAGCTGTCATCTCTATCTCAGGATCTTCCCCACCCCTCACTTTGAAGCTGGGACAGGGAGGGAGAGAGGAGAAGAGGCCTTGGAGTCTGGTATCTGGGCAGCTTTCCTAAGGGAAAGGCTGATGGAGGAAAGAGTATAGCCACACAAGAGACACAGATGGGACCTCACATGGGTGGTCTCCAAAAAGCCCCTTCCCTCTAACACAGGAGGAATAGCCCAAGTAAAGGGACCATCCACCGCAGAAGGTGAACGTAACACTTGGCTTTGCTTTCAGAATATAAAAAAGCAGTCGGCAGGAAACACAAAACCAACTAGAAGGAGGACAGCAGAGGTGGGTCTGTTTTCTGTTAGAGAAGACAATCTTTGTGTGCGTGTGTGTGTGTGTGTGTGTGTATGTGTGTGGAGGTGGGAGGGCACCTCTTGGTGCCGCCTCTTTGGAAAAGTACTCATCCATTCCAGGGAGATCCCTGGCCTTAATCCCTCCCTTCTGCTCCCTCAGAACTGCTTGGTGTTTCCTTTAGTAAGCATGCGCCATACATACACTACCATACAGGTGTATTTACATGTGATGAGGTCTGCTATGTCTCAGCAGAGGTCTCTGGTACAATGCTCCAACATAACAACAGAAAGAGTTTTGGTGTTCAGAGTGAGGCCATCTTTGCGTTGTACTGCAGCTCAGGACAGTCTCTCTTCCTCTTGAGCTCTCTTTCATTTGTGCACTCCTTCACTTGGAACCGACTGCTGCAAGGAGATAATATTTGAAGAGCGATGAGGAGAAAGCATGGCAAGTGGTACAAGTTCTCAGCTCCAGGTTAGCAGGTGGCAGCAGTGGTGGCAGGGGGAACTCAACCCCCAGGAGTGCCCCAAGGTCAGTCCTTGGCACGGGTGAATTAATTTCTCTCCAAGGCCGGCGAAGTTTTGGGGTGGGTACAAACCTATGGCCAGGTAAATGCAAGGCAGGGAAGGAGGTCAAGGAGTAGCAAACGGAAGACACAGTGCCTAGAAAGCAGCAGGTCATCAAGCCTCTCAGGAACGGGGCAGCAAAGTGCTACATGGGGACGGCACGAGCACGGGAGGCCAGCTGGGCTGGCAGGGTGTGAGGATGTGTGAGCATGTAGGTCGGCAGTTTCTATAGATGGCTCCTCACAATTAGCATCATCTTGAGGGGAGACAGGGTAAGAGTTAGGTCAGTTGGCTTTTTTTTTTTTCCTTTTCTTCTTCTTTTACTAAAAAATAAATCACAAACTAGATCTCTGTAGGCAGAAAGGGTACCTGGGAGGCAATGGGGAAGGGAAGCAGGGAAGTCTGTGCTGTTTTGGTGCTGGTGGTGTGGCTACACAAGGCTGCGTGAGCCACTGGAGTACCTGCGCCTCTGAAGCAGAGAGCTGGGGGGGCAATACTGGTGGGGGTGGTTGTAGGGAGGTGGTGGAGGTGGGAGGGGAGGCTGATGGACCAGCTTCATGGGGGTCCCGGGGAGCCCACTGCCCACACCGCGCCAGGGGGTGGAGGTGCAGGAGTCAGAGGTGACATAGCGTGTCAGAGTCTGGTTGAGGGCCGGCTCCATTCGAGCGAGGCACGGCTTGTCCAAGACAATGACTTTGACAATCTGCTGGCACTGTACAAGTGTCCCCGCCGAGGCGGGGTGCGAGGGCACCAGTGCTGTCTCCAGCCGCTCCCGTGGCATGTTAAGACGCGTGCTGGGCTGCATTCCACTCTCGGGCCCCAGGGCGGAGTTGTGCTGGTACGTTTGAAGCCTGTTGTGAATTGACACCTAGTTTAGAAACAGCCAAAGAAGCATTAAATGTTACAAGACTTTTCCTATCTGCTGCTACTGGCTGCCCTGAACCCCCACCACCAATCAGGCTCACATGCATTAAACCCTCCCCCTCTTGAAAAAACAGAACAGGCACAACCCCCAGTGGCACAGCCCACCCCCCCCAGTAGCCCCATCGTCTCCATCTAGGCCTAAGTGCCCCTGTCCTTTCCATCACGTCAAAGGCGGCAGGGCCAGCGTTCCCAAATGCAGTGCAACTTTGATTATCCAAATGGCACAGGGAACGCAAATCAACTCTAGGAGCGGAGGCATCCGTGAATTCTCATGGTAATGAACAGACCTTGGAGGTCATGCCCTTGTCCCCAACATCAAAAAGGAGAGGGGAACCAGACAGCAAGGTTTCAGATAATCGAGGTTGTACGTTTCAGCAAAATGATGGTAGCTGAATCTGAGATAGAGAGAGACAGAGATACTCAAGCCTTTCCCAGCTCCCTGCCTTTCTGAGTAGGAAGGTACACCACATGACCGGCTAATCTGTTTACAAAGGAAAAAGCAGAAATCTGACACACTCTAGCAAAAGGCAGCTCCCTCTGATCCATTTGATGGTTTGTCAGTGAAAGGAAATGATTTTCAAAAAAAGAAAAAAGAAAGAAAAAATGCCCGTCTAACTCATAAAATGATAAAAGAAATTCATGATGAAATGGCAGCAGATTAGATAATCTCAAAGAAATGGAAATGCTCCTCTGCTGGCAGAGTATTACTTGGGCAGCTGAAAGGGGGAAGGGAAGCAGGAGGTCATCAGGGTCCCCACACAGAGATGCTGATAATGGAGTCAAATAAGGGAGCTCACTGAGTCCAGTTTGAAAAGGAGGAGCTGGCCTGGACTGGAGCTCCCTAGGGGGGGAAGCGCAGCAGGAAGATGGTGCTTCCCGAATGGTGGATGAAGTTATAGTTCCTCCTGGCAAGCACATGGGCTGATGGAGACCCCAAACCACAGCAAAGTTGCCAGCTCAAAACAGAATGCCGGTCAAGTGGGAAACCCTGGGTAGGAAACAAGTGCTTGCAGGTCGGCATGGCACGTCCAGCTAGGCAGGGGTACAGATGGGCAGATGGGACAGTGAGGGTGCCCTGATGGTCTGGCATGCTGGGCAGCAGTGCCAGCAACTGGGAGAAGCTGTGGAGTGGCCAAGCTTCCTACCATGCCGGAACAAGGATGAGCTGTCTGTCCCTACTCAAGCACGGAGGTTGCTCAGACTCACTGCACAGCAGGACATAACATTATGTCAATATTTATTCAGGCAGTGGAACATCCCATAGGAAAAACTAGTTGCTGGGCCACGAAGTGCCAATGACATTAGGATACATGGAAGCCATTCTTTCTTTCCAACAGGAATAGGAAATTGGCTGGGAGAGGCACTCTCCCCAGCAAGGGGGTGTCTGCAGGGAAATCGGCTGCTCTTCAGGGAAAAGAAGCAGCATCTACTCCCCACAGAGAGACTGAACTCTTCAAGTAAATATACTATGACAAGAGGGGAAAGAACTACCCCGGAAAAGGGCAAATTCAGGACAATGCAGATATTTCAGACAGGGAGACAGTAGGAAGTAGTAGATAAGATTTTCAGTGCAAAGATCGCATTTTCCTGTTTCCTCACAGGCAGTGGGAATATGGGTGCCTGTGAAGAAACAGGCAACACACTGGACGCTAGACATCCCTGCAAAGAGAGATGTACACAGGACAGCCAAGCTCCCTACCTAGGAAGGTGAAGTTCTAGGGAAAGTCCCTGGTATACAAAGGCCATGCTTAATCCCCTTCAAGGGGGGATGGAGAGACAGAGCTGCAGAGATTGTGCAGGAAAGCTGGGCTGCGGGGAATTTGCATGTGATGCTGCATGGAGTTAGCATGTCAGGGAAGTCCTTAGTGGGGTTCTCAGCCTCCCCATAAGCAGTGGGGTGGGTTAGTCTACAGCCTTTGGGAGCTTGGTCCATGAGGGATGTTACAGTTATAAAAACGGATTGAAAATGCTTTGAAGTTTAGTTTGGATTTGAAAGTTGTATTACCCGTCCTAGCAGTAACTTTTAATTGTATCTCTGGAAATTGGTAAAATTGTCAGTCTGGCTGGGGAGGCATTGATTAAAACCTGAGAAAAGAAACAACAGAGAATGTGAGAAGAGCTGAAGTGAGAGAGAATTACTTACCTCAGCTGCTCTGCACTCTACTTACCTCCACTGTGCTGTCCGAGACCTTCTCCCCCAAATCCTTCTTGCCTTTGAAATAAAACAAAAGATCTCACTCATGAGGTCTGTACCTCCAGTCAAGAGTTGGTTGGCCTTCATACTGTGGACTGGAAAGCTAAAGGGAGAGGTGCAGGGCCAAACAAAACTCTTGACTGCCAGAACAAATCCAGACCCTCTTGCAACCTGATAGCTGCTTAGTGGGGTACGAGGAGGCCACTTCGGGGTCCTGATCTCAGTGCCATTCTAGTGAGTTGGTAGCCACTCACCTCGGCATTTGATTTTTGCTGGCATGCAAGCCAATGGACACAAAGCCTTTGATACAAAGAGGCTGGTCCAAAATGTTGTGAGGAGGCTGAAGGAAGTTAATAGTACAGTTACTGTGTTGCATCAGTTCAGGGAAGAAAAAGTGAGTCAGGTTCTCCAGCAGTTACCTATGCTCCATCAGTAACACCTCTTTGCTAGACGTTACAACTACAGACTAGGTAATGAGACTTCAATGGCTTTTCTAGGGTATTTGAAGAATACATATGTACTCATATTTCCACTATTCGCCCAAGGCTAAAGGACATAAAACGGAAGATTTCTTTTTGCAGTTATTCTCACAGGAATCAATGAGAACACATTTGCAAAGGCAGCATTGCTTGACCAGGAGAAGTTGGGTGTCCTCTTACCTGTTGGAGAGCCTTGCTTAGACTGCAGTTCCATCTGGGCTCCATTGGTTCTTAATGAGAGAGTCTTTGCCCCTTGCTGTTTCTCCAGCTCCCCTGCAAGACAGACATACGGAAGTCAATGAGGAGAGGGATGGAGGGAAGGACATCAGCATATTAATGGAGCAATATGGGAAGTCAGCAAGGAGAATTGATGCAAGAAAGTGACAAGAGAGTGTCAAGAAGGGAGGGAGAGAGGAACAGCCAAGAAAAAAACAGAAACTGGAGAGTACTTGACATGTGGAGGAACTTCTATATCCCCAAACAACCTTCTATGTATGACCTGCATTTATACAGAATAGGTTATTGCTGCACACAAGGGGACCACTGATGCTGAGCTACTTTGGTCCATCAGTTTATACATGGAAAGGCCATTAAAGGCTACATGGACAACTTGCTACAAGGGCAACAAGACTTGCCACAGAGGGACACAGTATAGATTGCTTGTCCCCTAGACTTTCCTGGAGTGAAGGACAACTCTGCTAAGGTTACTAGACCTGTCTTGTACTTCCCAGATGTCTACAGATCATATTTGCATAGTCAAAGGAGTATGAGATGGAGAAGAGTCTAAGCTTCACTATTCCAGGCCACTTATCATACACCCTGTTTCATAAACATCATAAGTAGTTAAGTTCTTCCATTTCTCCTGCTGGCAGCTGGTCACAGAGCCTGATTGCTTTTTCACCTGGTTGGTGAACACAAGAACAATCCTATGCAGTCTT
>NW_009602541.1:64457-96176 GCF_000690535.1 Cariama cristata | reverse complement strand
TGTCTCTCCATCCGCTTTCCCTCTGTTCCTGAAGACCCCATTTCCTTTACCCTTTCTCTCTTGTAGACACATGCAGTGTGATGGCACTGGAGGGTGAATTGTATTAGAGGACCTTACATTCAATACGTATCTGCTCCAGCTCTGTCACTTCTGCTATTGACTCTTTCAGATCTTCCACAAACTTCTGCATTTCCTCAGCACCCAGAGCACAGAAGTGTAGTACCTGTTTCTTCTCTGAGCCCGAAACTGGAGTCACCAGTGTGATGCCATGGGGGTAATCTGTAAAGAAGATGTGTCAACAAAATAAAGAGGCATTAGGCATTCATGCTGGAGTAGTTGGCTGCTTTGGTACCTCTGCAGGACAGCGAGTTTCCAACATGAGTTCAAAGGAATGGCACACCTAGAGTTTGTCACATTGCAAACTGTGGGAACCTGCAGCATTGCAGCTCTCCAAGAGAACAGAATGTCCAAGCTGCAGCAGCCACTAGCTGTTAGCGTGCCACTAGCATCACAGCACTGCCAAAACCAGAAAACTCTAGCTTTTAGTTACATTTAGTGCAACACTAGCTCTGGGAACCTGAGCACAGAGGTAGGACTGTAAAGCCCTTCTGAATCTGCGGAGGAGCAAAGAGTATATATGAGAGGCCAACAACACTTTTTCTCCTGAGGGAGATGCAGCAAGAGAGGGTGGCTCCTGGAGTCAAAGCCAGAACAGCCATTAACATCCACAGTGGCAGGACTTCTCCTCAGTTTCTACTTCCATCAGCAGAGAACATAGCAGGGATGTTAGTGTGAGAAGTTCACTGTGCCATGCAGAGAGAACGCTAAAGAGAAAGATGTGGGTTTGTAGCTCTCCACTTAGTACTCCCCAACAGGCAAAACACACAGGAATGTAAATGAAAGGACATGCCCAGAAAGTGAAATATCACTAAAAAAGGCCTTGTGGTTTAAAGATCAGGTTGGGTGCAGGGCAGTGGTGGCTGGAGATTCAGCCAACAGAAGCAGGAGAACAAGAGTGTGCAGAGAACTTGCTATGCTTGTGACTGGACTTTCTCTACCTTTTGCTCAATGGCCAGTGATTTCAATCCTTTTTCTCCTTCCCTCTCACCTTTCTCTACATTTAATTTCACTCTTCCTGTGTCCCGCTTTCTCTTCTCCTCCACTGCTCCTGCACCTGCCTGCCTTCCCCACCCACTTCCTTTATCAGTCTTTACCAAAGAAGTCAAAGGACCAACCTGCTATTTCGTGCCAGCCCTCAGCTCCCCCTGATTGTGTCCCAGGCCCCTTTTCCCACCCTGTGTCTGTCTCATCTGTTCAGATCACAAGCTCTTTAGGACATCTGCTTTTCTGTCTCTGCAGGGGATACACAACAGGATGCCTTTGCCAGAAGATCTTTGGGCACTTCCAGGATAGTCACGATTACCCTTGAAAGTTGATCCCAGCTCTGGTGGTGCCTCCTGGGGATGCTCAGTTATTAATGACTCTTTTTTACACACAGGGATGTGAAAGCCTCTGCATGCTGCAGAGGGTAGGGTGTTGAGAGAATGACTCATGCTGCCAATAGGGTAGAGGAAGGATGCAAAAAAACTTAGTATAGCCACAGTGCTGCTACAGTCTTCCTTCCTTGCAGCATGTTTTGCAGGTGCTCACAAAAGCCCCAGTGGGCATCAGCCATGCTTGCCCAGGACTGCTGTGCAGCCCCTCTGCCTGCGCCAGCAGGAAGCCTGCCTGTTTCTGGAACTCCTCCACTGCACAACCAGCCTCAATCATGACACATCATGGCTCTATTCCCAGACCATCAAGGTCAGGCTGACTAGTGCTGGCCTCTCGCCATGCTTTGGTGGGTGCTGTTCCAAGGGCTCTGCTTCTGTCTCAGGAAGCTTTCAGCACAGCATAGCACAGTGCGGGGAGGCGGCAGCAGCACCTGAGCCTTTACCAATGTCAAAGGTAGAAGTGGGAGTTTTGACTCTGGGCACGAGGGGAGAGGGGCTAAAGCTGGCAGCAGCAGTTTTGCCAACGATGTTCTCCACCTACAGTTGGCTGCTGAGCGCTCAGTGAGATATATCTGGGGACTGATTCCCTCATTCCTCCCCACTAATGCTCTCCCTGCCACCATGACAAGCCAGATCCTTCAATGAGCTTAAGTTCAACCCTTCTACAAGTGCTTAGACCTTGCTAGAGGTACCAGGAACCTCTTCTCATCACACTGTACCTGCACAGTGATCTCCTCAGCACCAAGCATCAGCTTTCTCCCCTCTACTTTTAACCCCAATGGAATCTCTCTTTTGATGCAAACTCACACGGGGTGACAGAGCTCCCTCCCTCCTTCTCCTTTTCCCTGCCAAACTGCTCCAGGCAACCAAGGAGCAATGGACTTACATTCATTCTCAAAGAGATGGAACTGCATCCCTAGCAGGCCGACCGACTTGCAAAACGTGTACGTTGAGGAGCTTTTCTTCTTGGGGCAAAGCTTGAGGATCTGTTGGAGGGAGAGATGAATCATTGGGCAGGGCACTGGTGAATGGTGAGGCAAGAACAATGAAAACTGCTCAAAGCAAAAAAGCTTTTTGCAGGCTCTGTTAATTGTACATGGGAGTAACACTTGGTGACTGACAGGCTCTTTGCCAAGAAAGCTGCCTGGCATGCTGCACTTGTAACAACACTTCTGAAATTCTGTACGCATAGCCCTGGGGCCCACTGAGCTCTCTGTCTCCCAGGGGTGCTGGTTTGTTTGATGCCCACATTTCTGACTTTGCAAGGGCAATTCTCTTCACCAAGGGCCAGATCAAAAAGTGAAGGGAAGCCTGTCAGAAGTACCTTAGACCTGGGAACAAGAGCATATGTGAATGCTGCACTGCCCTTGCTCCCTTAGCACTAGTTCTTATGGATCTGACTTATCCATATGGATCTGACTTATTAGAGGGATAGCAAGGGGCAGACCCTCTCCCCAGGTTCACAACTGTACAAACAGGTGCAGAGGAGTAGGTGGGGAAAGCTCTCTTGTTCTCTCCTACAAAGGGGTTGGGTTTTAGCCTTACATTTGCAACTTCCACAGTTTCATTTTGCTATTAAATTCAGCAGAACTTCCATCTTGTTTGGCCTCCTCCTAGTCTCAGTGTACCTCTGCCCTCCCTTGTACCTGTCTGAATTCAGTTGTAAGGTTGCTGGGGCAGGACACTTAAAAGTACTATACACATTTGGTGTTCCAGTAAGTAATATCTAGTCTACTACAGCCTTTGCAATGTTAGAAGGCAGTGGTTTTAAAGTGTCTGGCAGGAAAGATTTAAAGTGCATGGGAGGCCTCTGTCTGCTATAGTACAAACAGACAAAGAAATGAACCTCCCTTTCATGAAATGAACCTCCCTGCTGGCAAAGGCATGAGAGAGAGCAATGACACTGCTTGGATGGCTGTGGGATGTGACAGTTTTTTTTTTCAAGGGTTAGAGGAGTTTTAGATTCAGTAGGTTTTTAACAGTGAAGGATCCAGAGCTGTGTCTTAAAATGTTGATGGACAAGGAGATGGTCTGTCCTTAGGACAGGGGGGAAATGGATGTTGTGGACTGGTTGTAGATTTCTTTACAGAAATCAGGACAAGTTTTATCACTGCAGTGTCTAATTGCCAGAGCACACTCACCACCAGCAGGTCATTGAAGAGAAAAACTTCCCTCTGGTGAGCTGCCTGCTTCTGCACTTTGTTCACATCAGTCACTTCGTACAAGCGGCTGCAGCAGACCAGCCGGCGATGGGGCACGGACAGAACCTGCAGAAAACCCACAAGAGCATGCAGAGGCTGAGGGAGGTGACCCTGTGGGTCTTCCCCACCCTCAGCCTGCACAACGCTGCCCAGTGACAACAGTACAAGCCAATTCTGCCCACTCTGCCCACTCAAATCGTCTTCTCACCACCACTCCTCACCATCACTTTTCCTGGTGGTGCAATAACAGAGAGAGCTATGTCTTTGTGATCTGGATAAATCAGAGTGGGACAGGCTATAGGCAACCCTCTTGTTCATACATCCTATCTTCATGTATCTCTGGCTTCCAGTCACTGGGTGACTGCTCATCCTCTCTCACCCCACTGGACATCTGTACGTTTCCTGGGCTTTGAGAAATTATTCTGCTCATTTTGGGTAAACAGTATGTATGTTTTTGCATTACAGATATGCTACTGCTAAAGAAGCTGTTTCTGCATTTGGGGGTCTTTTAACCCCCAGCAATCCTGAGGGAACTCATTAGAGACAGACAAGTGAAATTGTTTTCTGTCACTTTGCCTTCCACTTCCTACACCTTCACAAGGTCTGAAAGTTTGAAACACTGCAGAGCTATTACCGGAGCACTGGCAGGCAGGACCTGCAATGAGATTCTTGGGCAAACAATTACCGCACCATATAGATGAAAGAATGAGATAGCAAGGAAGAAAGTGTTTGGAGAAAAAGGATTGAATTCATCAAGACAAGCAAGGAAAGTATTACAGAAGAGGAGCAGAGGCATAGAGGAAAAAGGCAGAAAAGAGGACAGTGAGGGAGGTGCGGGCGAGATGGGTGAGTGGGTGCCAGCGGGGTTATGGGTGCTCACCGTTTTCATTCCAACTATGGACTTCTCCACTTTGGTGACATAAGTCACATGGTCCTCATTGGATTTTAGCTCTTTCTGCTGGATCCTCTCGTAGATCCCCACTACCAGCTCCCGTGGGATGTCAGCACCATCATCCACCCCTGCCAAATACAGAAAATGTGGGCAGGCTAGGCAGTGAGAAAAGGAAAGGGAAGAACCAGTGGTTCCTGACAGCCAACTACTGCCTCTGCACTGTACAGTGCTGGGAAGGCTGAAGGAAAAGAGCAATATTTAGGCTGCCTTCTTTCTTGCTCTAACACACCTAATGCACCAGCAGGAGAGGCTGACATCTCTAAGGCCAATGCAGAAGATTTCGTTATTCCATTGCTCTGCATGGTGGCTCCTTTCCATGTGTTCCCTAAGGTTTTATAGCCACAATTTCACATTCATATATCTTGGGCCACTCAGCAGCAACCCTTGCATTGATTTCATATCATCAGAAGTGCTAGATGTGGAGGAGATCTATGATGGGATTCAGCTGCTCCTCCTGCCAATGCAAGCATCACCTCTCCTGTTTGCTTGGTGGCTTCCACCATTTTCCGTTTGTGATGTCTCCTTGGAGTAATACTTTCCTGTTACTCTGTCTGTGATACCTCTGTCTTGGCCCTGTCCCTTTCCTCTTTTACATCTCCTTAGATAACTCTCCAAATTTTGCTGTCTGACCCTTGCAAAGCCTGGTAGAAAAGTTTTCTTTCACTCTTCCCTGAGCCAAATACCACAAATTAAACTGCCAGTCTTTCCTCCGAACTGAATTCCTTCAGTCATTTCATATTGATTTTCTCTGCTTTCCCTCCAGGTCCCTGCTCTGAGATGTACTACCCTGAATGATGCAGGTGAGGAACTGCTGAGGAATGGAGGGGCATTGTCATCTCCTGGCTCCCTCATCCACGTCCTTGCAAATGTAGCCTGAACACTCTGTCTTTTTTCAAACACAGGCTGGTGAAGCTACTGACCTGGACATTGGCCTGTAGGTGAGACTGGAATGAACTGTCTCCCCTGGTCTGTAATGGGGTGACATTCACTCACTCTCATGAGTTGTGGTGCGTTATACACTGGAAGTGAGTGATCCTCATGTTGGCTAAATTCATTGTGATGTGAACTGGCAGATTTTCAAGCAACTCCAAGTGTAAGTTAACATAAAAAAACCCTTTTGAGTTAGTGCCATCAGCTGTAATACCAAAGGGGATAATGGCAGGTATCAGCCCCATTCAGTATCTCAGGAAATAACTTGAAAGAGGGCCTCAGTGTCACATTATACTGGTCTGAAGTGGATGGCAATTGGGGAAGGTGTGGGAGGCTGAGACGACACTTTCTGAATGGCAGTCAGGACAAAGAAACAAGTCAAAGGAACCCACAGCACTTCAAAACCTAGACAGGAATTTACACTGGAAAAACTTTGAGGGAGCTTCGTCTGAATTGCAGATGTGCAGTAAGAGACACTTGGAAGATGGCTGACCTAGGATGACCTAGGAGTGAACATGTCTGGGAAATTAGACAAGAATTTGTCTAGACATGATGTCAAAAAGGCCAAAAAATACTAAGATGCATTAGCAGATCTGAAAACAAGGAGGCGGCAGCAGCTCTATATATGAGTATGTTGTGACCACATCTGAGAAAGTGCTTTTAGCAACCTGTTACCAAGATGGGAAGGACCGACCTTGAAAAAACAGAAGAAAATTGATTTGGGGAACTGATGTACCAGAAATTGCAAAGAGGTAATATATGCATGAACTCTGTCATGCCTACAGCTACTATAAGTAATTGCAAGCAATTAAGAAGGGGAAGATTTAGCCTGAATAGAAGGAAAACGTGCTCATATGTTCAAAGCAGCAAGGAGGGAAAGGGCTTGTTTAGCACAATCCAGTGGGGTCTAAAAAGGATGGAGCTGAACAATAGGAAAATGTAATACAATGGACTGCTTCCAAGCAGTGAGAGCTATTAAAAGATGAAACTATTTCTCAAGGAAAACGATCAGTTTCTGAGAAGGCTGGACAGCTTTCTGCAGAGGACAAAGCTTAGATTTTCCCCTTCCCCAGCATCCTAGAAGACACCTCACAGGGCCCTCCTTGTCTGGCTCACAGGGAGCACCAGCAGCCCTGGAGAAAGGCAGCTTCACAAGGTTTTTGCTGCCTTCCCCTAAGCAGAATTTAGAGTAGCAAGAGGGCAAAAAAATCAAAGCAGGACCCTCACCTCTCAGATTGCGAATGAAGTCCTCCAGCATCATCTTCCTGTCAGGCTTGATGTTGGGGCTGTACATGTCCGTATTGAGGAGGATGATTGCAAAAGCCAAGATGAAGATGGTGTCCGGGTTGTGAAACTGCTGGACCACATCTGGGTTACACATGCAGTACCTCTGGCTGCAGCAGGAGGGATGCACACACTTAACATGGAACAAGGGAGTCCTCCGCTCCAGGGTGGCAATGGCTTCATCACAAGTAGATCAAATTCCTCCTTTTACTCTACCTCTCACACAAATGAGAAGGAATTAACTGCTCTCTGTAGGCAAATTTACCCACCAATGGCTGAAGTAGGCCACTGAAACTTCAGCCTTCTTGTCCTCAGGAACCAAAAGAGTAAGTGAGACCAGAGAGGACTACTCAGGCTGGCATCACTATGTAAGGATAATATAAGAGGTATCTGCTCCAGCCTGCCTTGCTAAGGGCAAATCACTCCTCTGGATGCACCAAGGGAGCAACTCAGCACCTTTGCAAGCCCCAGTGCTGCTCTTCCTGAGAGCCACCAATAAACAGGGAGTCCCTTGCTGGCAGACATGTCAGACTGACCTCACTCTGGCCCTTTGTGCCCTTCATGCCACTGAACATCTGACAAGGACATAGCTCTTTCACAGCAGTGGCACAGAGGACAAGGACATGGCTTTGCCGCAGCAGTAGCACAGAGGACTCCACGCTTCAGAAGCCCCTCCATGATCACCTTCTTTGGAAGGGAGGTCCCTGACCATTCACTCCATGGTTGCTGCCTGTTTTCTGCCTTGGGTGTGTTCTCTGCTTCCACCTGGTTGCAGCAGCGGGGCTGCAGGGCTCATTCTCTTACCTGAAAGCCTCAATTAGCCGCTCAACCTTCTGTGCCTCCCCCTGCACACGGATGTGGGCCTGGAATTTCCTCAGGGCTTCGTCCAGCTCCATGCCTGAGAAGTCCATCTCGTCCACCACGCAGCTGTGGGAGGGGAACACAGTCTTCGTCAGCACCTCCTCCTGCAGAGGATGCCAGGCAGGCTCCTTCACTGCGGTGCCAAGGCTCAGTCCCCAAGGGAAATACCATGGGAGAGGGCCTGAGACATCACTACAGCTGCCCAGATCATACTTAAAAAGGGCAGCAATTTCAGACAAGTGATTCCTGCATTCTACAGCAGGCAAGCAATTCTTGTGCCTAACCACATATATATATATATATTTGTGTGTGTGTGTATACACCATGATATATATAAATGTCATATCATACCATGTGCAGTATATATATTTACATATACATAGAGAGAGAAAGTACATATATGTATTGGTATTTATCTGTATCTATATAGACATAGATATCTAGACATCTATATTGACATAGATATTTAGACACCTATATCAATACCAATATCAATATAGATATAGATCCATCTATTTCTGCCTTTCCTATCATCTGGTAATCCTTCACGCATTGTCCATTCCTCTCTCCCTCTCAGCACATGCACGTGTTCACCACCCGCTTATCCATCCTCCTCTTATCTCTATTCACTGGGCTGTTCCTGCACTTTTCCTCTCCTCACCTTCCATTCTGTCCAGTATACATTCCCATTTGCAACCCATACCTTCTTCACCACTCTTCACTCCCACTCAACCACTGCAGGAACAACATTCATTATGTCTTTAAAGTCCAGAGCCAGCTCAGAGAAAATA
Source organism: Cariama cristata (assembly GCF_000690535.1). Classification (NCBI taxonomy): domain Eukaryota; kingdom Metazoa; phylum Chordata; class Aves; order Cariamiformes; family Cariamidae; genus Cariama; species Cariama cristata. Next base: position 87,664 of record NW_009602541.1, on the reverse strand, counting down.
GGAAATGGAAGCTGTTGTACAGAAAAAACACTGCAACATCAGCTGCCTTGTAACATCAAGGTTGGGTAAAACTCTGCCCAAGTAGTCAAATATCAGGAGTCCCAACAATTCATTCTGTCCAAACCCCTATTCATTTTATACATTTCTACCCATTCCACACAATCTTTTCCATTTCTACCATACTTCAGTGCCATGCTTTCCTGTTATCTGCTGGAAATCCTTCACCTCATACATCTGCTGCCACTTTTCCTTTCACAGTGATGCAGACTGATAATTCATAGCCAATCTAGTTGCCCAAAGTAGGGGATGCCACCCCTCTTGTTTCCCACTAAAGCATTCTCAGCTTATAAAAGTCCTACTGTTAGTCTCCACAACCTACTACTACAGTTCTTGCTGTCTGTATTAGTCAAATAATCCCGTTCTTATTCTAACTGCATGATATCTTGGTCATTTGTAATGACACCACCTTCCCCATGTGGCTTCAGCACGTTTTGTTAGCATATTCCTACCTTTTGTGTCCAGGCCATTACTGCAAGCATTAATCAAAAGACTAGACTCAGAAAACTCTGCTCATAACCTCCCTTAGGCCCAGCTTCCCATTTCAGCAGAGTATGTAGGCATTAAAGTCTGCATCAGCCAATTCTCTCCCCCGTTTATGATTCCTCTGCTAATTTCTCTCTCTTCCACTCTCAACTAACAATTTCTCATGTCAAATGCTTTGCTGAAGTCTAGAATTACCTTCTGAATGTCCCTTGTCTAGAAAACCAGTTATTTTAACAAAGATAGACATTGAATTAATCTACTCTTCACTGGTTTTGCTATGTACCATTTACCTTTCTGCCTGCCATTATTCTTTCCCACAAATAAATTCTAACAGCTGACATTCTATTTGACAGACCAAGAAATTCACAGGTTCCAAGATCTCATTTTCTTTAAGCTTTCCTTAAATACAAAGTTACTAATTTGCTAATCTTCAATCATATGGCACCACCTTGGCATTACAAGGGCATTAAAAATTCAAGGACTTCATATTTTCTGCTTCTATATGCCGTGGATGCTAATTCTATCTCGCCTTCCCCGCCTTTATTTTATCCTCTGTATTCTGTTTGGTTCGCTTTCTCATGTTCTAAAGGATAAACTGACCCCAAATTTTAGGTTAGGAAGAAATTTTCCCCAAGATAGGTTGTCTGGGACTGTATGAGGAATGGTACAGGGAAAATAGAGGGGTGAGGGGGATTAAATGTCTTCTGGATCCTTCCATTTCCTAGGATTATCTGGAAATTTTACCAAAGAAACCTCTACTAATAAAAGCATGTGGTGTCATCAGTTACTTCTTCCTTTCTGTGATAAACTGGAGATGTGTCTGTTGGTCTTTTCTATAGTGCTGCAGTTTGCTGTAGGCTGTTGGGAAGTGTTTTGTGCGCTAGGCTGTTGAATGCCATGTGCAGCCTTGCTAGAATAAAAATCTATTGCATGATGTCCCAAATGCTCAGAGACGTCTCTCCATTCCTCCATTCCTCTATTGATTCAAGAGTTGAGATATCATTGCTTAACTGGAGTGACACCCACAGAATAGTTTACCAAGAGCTCTGGCTGAACATAGTGTTCAGTATCTTTTAAGGTTGGAGTTGTTACAACCTCAACTAGGAAATATTCCCTGCACAAACTCCATGTAATCAAAATGTAGGAACAACTGGTGAGGAGCAAGGGCAGAGAATGAATGGGGCTGCTCTCACAGGAAATCTTACATGAAATCTTTTTTTTCCTCTCCAAGAGGTGGACTGCAGAAACACTCACAAATGGTTTCTGGCAACAGCAAAAACTTCCTCTGCTGCTTCTTTCTTTTGTTATTTTCGTTTTTCTCATACTCATACTCACACTCACATGTCCCTTGGGTTCACATCAAGACATTCTGCTTCTTGGAATTTATCTTTGATAATACGAAAATTTTTCTCATTAGTCATTATTTTGTTCACAGCTCCAACTACCTCTGTAGTTAGATTTCTGTTATTATTTTTTAATCGTTTCCGATGCATGATGTTTCTCGGCATTGACCCCAATGATTTTGCTGTTATTGTCTGCTTCCGAACATCTGAAAGCAGAGTCCTTGCACACACCAGTGAGACCTGCTGAGGTCACCCTAGTAACCCCAATCCACCAGCATTAAATCATGTATCTTTTGCTCCCTCCCTCATTGATCAATCCTTCCCCCTCCACACAGGCTGCTCTAACATGTCCTCCCCTTTGTGTACAAATCTCAAATAATAAAGTCAATGCCCTTGATACAGAAAGATCAAGTCTTTATTAGGACAAGCAGGACAAGGCAGCTGTTCATAGCTCTTTTCAAATTCAAACAGGTATTGCTACATAAGTTATGCTCAGCTTCTCCTTTGAGAGTTTCTTTCACGGACTGACAGATGCAGGTTTACTTTGTAAATTCTAAGATGAACTCCTGGGAGTCCTTTCCATTTGTCCCTCAGCCCAAAGAATGGTGCCCCCCATTCGGCTTCCTGAGAGAAGTTGACCAGGCAGAAAGGACAGGTTAGGAAGAAAGTTTGACTCAAGCAAAGTCAGCCTGACCTTGCATTTGATTTATCTGACAAATCCTGTGCCAAAGGCCTGAGGAATAGCTCCTAGAGGAGCCATCAAGTATGCTGCTACTTTCTGCTGCTAGACAGACAGACAGAATGGTTGTCTGATATTTTTTGTGAGCAAATTTAACACAGCAAAGTCCACTCAAAGCGCCAGAGTCTTCTGCCATGGGGCTGCCATGTTTCTGTTCCTCTTCTAGGAGGCTACAAGTTTTGCTGCCTTGCCTGACCTCGGATCCCTGTACAGACTCCTGTTAACTTTCTGAATGCAGTGTGGTGCCTATGTCGGAGCTCCTCTGAAATGCAATGCAACTTTTCTTTGTGAAACCAGAGTAAGGTCTTTTCTTTCCAAGCTAGAGACCCTGGAAGCTGACATAGGATATCTTGGCAAGTATACTGCAAAAAGACATTGATCTTGTCAGCCTCCAGAGATGTAATGTAAGAGGCAGTGTAACTGCATGCATGAGCGGGGTGTCTCCCCCCAGAACTGGATTTGCCAGTGTAAGAGACAAAGGTTGAGCTGAGAGTGGATGGCTCTCTGCATCCAAGGAATAAACCAGCAGCTTATATGCATGTGCCAAAACCAGTGCTGAGTTCATTTTTCCACAAACAGCAGAACACCTGTGAGATGCCTATTCCAGGACCTCCAGGAGGCCTGAAGGATAATGAAGCAGGGGCAGAGTAATCACCTTATAAAATCTCTTCCTGTTTCAACACTTTCCTCCTCACAGGCTTGCAACAAGCCACATGAATTGAGATCACAGTGCATCCAGAGATGCATTTAGCCCAGTACCCACAGGGACAGGACTTTGGATGTTTGGATCGTGTTGCTGAAGTGAGCAGGAAACGTGCTGACACCCTGCCTCATAAACAAGGTGGTGGAGTTTGAGGATCCTTGTGCCACCTGTATACATGGGGAGCTTGGTCTGTCCTGAGGCACTTGGCGGACAGGCACCTCACAACTACAGAGGATTGCACGTCAGGTGCCAGGTGCTAGGACCAAAAGGTGGGCTCCTTGTTGGATCATTTTGCTCAGCTATTACCTCAGTGGCGGCCATACTGCTTCCCAGGCTGCAGGGCACAGATCCCCCCAAAACAGGGTGGACATAGTGGCATCAGAGCTGCAAGGATTTAGCACAGGGCTAAGCATGGCAAAAAAGCCTTGTGGCGAAAGAGTTCAGTGAAGGCAGGAAGCAGCTGTATCGTGTGGGGCTGGGATCTGCTCACCCAAGTGTAATGACCTATTTTCCAGTTTTTCCACTCAGGTGACAACGCAGCAGGAGCTGGGCTGCAACTAAAAGCATCTGTAATGAACCTGCAGCCCACACTCAGGGAGGGAGCAAGGGGGAAGGGAGCCAGGTGGAAAGTTTAAAACCACAAGGCACAAAGATACTAATAAAAAACATCCCTCTTCTCAGCTTCCCTAACCCTACAAGCTTTCTGAAGATGAACCAGGCTTAGGGTGGACTGCAGAGGAAGAGCTCAGCTCCCTGGGAGAAGGCTGCCCTGCACGCATTAACTGAGGCTCACAGAAAGAAGACCGAGCAGGACTCACTGATTCCTTGCACTAGCGGGTAGGGATGTGTGTCCTAATCCAGCTCTCCGTGCCCTCCTTGTGCAAGGGTAGTCTCTATAATGGAGACCATGGCCAACACCAGTCTTCCCTTTCTGGGGAATGCTGCACTACATGTATTACCTGTTTTTATCCTGGGGCTGAGTCATGCCTACTTGCCCTCCCAGGGTTGTTGGTAGCTCACATAGCTACTCACTTGGGCATCCACTCCTTCCTAAGCAAGAAATTGCCTAGACTACCATGCCTTGCACCAGAGATGCCTTGTAAGGTGGAGAGCTGTTCCCACTCCAAGCACGTTGGCCATGCAGGGGAGGGTTCTGCTCAGCCCTCATCTTCGCCTCCATGGGATATCGCGAACCCTTGTTCCCCAAGGGACAAAGGAAACCACTGTATCCCTGGGCACCTAAGTAGGTTTAAGCTGCACCTTCAGCCTTTGCAAGCCTGGTGTGGGAAAGCCACTCTTGGTCACAAGTTTGATCTGTGCCACAGCTCTGCTTGCAGCAGGAGGTCAGAACTGCCTAACACATTCTTCGCTCTGTCCTGTTCCCATCACATCACTACCTATTGCTCCACAGCACAAGCTGCAGCACTGTGCTGCTCAAACCCTCCTGTAATGCAAGTTCCCTACTGATCTTTTGTTATGTCCTCAGTGAGAAGGGGAAAAGAGGCTAGTTTGGGTTAACCTGTCAAGTTCACTCCGCCAGTCCAAGAGGAATCTAATACTCCTTTGAGAGACAGCCTCTTTGCTCGGCTCCCAGCTCTGCGCTTACATTCCTAAGAGCAGCTTTTTTCTCCCTGACTTCCCAGGAGAGAAAGAAAAGACAATACAAGCTTGACAGACAGGAGAGCCACTCACTCACAGGGAGACTGTGTCTAACAGCAACTTACAGTCTAACACCAGCCAGTCCCCAACTCAGCACCATGTCTCCTCTGCATGAATCCCTGCCCCTTTCTTCTCTGACAGCAAATGCACCAGGACAGCCACTTCTGCACTTCCAAGTCCCATGATCTGAACACAAACCATCCAGTACCAGCAGCGCAGTCGACTCCATGGCGTCACTCACATTATCTTGTTCATGAATTAACTATAAATGGAGGCAGAAACAGGTGGAGGGGAAGAATGAACTAAAGTGGAGGGAAGTAGGAATTAAGGAGAACAAAAGCAACAAATAAACACAGAATGAAGAGTGCACAAAAAGAAATAAACAATACATCTGAGCATGTAATACAAGAGAAAGGAATGAAGAAAGGATGCAAGAATGATGATGCGTCTCATATTAAAAATATGCGTTAATGCCTTGGGCATGACTTTTCCAAAGTAACAAAATTATTTTTCTGCAGTACTTGTCAGGCAGATTTGATAAAAACTGCTCTGTACCACATCAGTCCTTTAATGGCCCAGGCTACCTCTCTACAGCTGTATTCCCTGGACTGGTAGACACTGAAACCCTGAGGTAGGTCCCCAGCCACTCCTCTCAGCTAGCTGCAGGGCAGGTTGTGGAAGCAGATTCCCAAGAGAAGAGGCTGGATCTTACCATGGATGCTGGACCACAGTGAGTGGTTGTTACTGTGGGATGCTCAAAATCGATAACAGATAGGATTTATCCCCTGTAATATAAAATGCCTAAAAGCTAGATGTCCAGCCTAAACTAGCACATTGAGAAAAACTACACTCTTGAGGGACCTGTGTCTCTCCATTGACTAAAGGAATTAATAAATTGATAGAAGGCACTAAACTTGGTGGTGGTTAACAACAGGTGAGATAAATCCTACTTTTAAAGATCGAAGTCTTTTCTGCAAGAGCAAATTACATACTGCATCTCCCCAAACAGACAGGCCTGAGCAGTTTAGTGTTATCAAAGGATGTGTGCCAATTATACTCAGATACTGTTGAAAATCCCTTGCTCTCTGCCTTGTTCCTCTGGCTAGCGTGTATAATTACTTGTGAGTTATCCAGACACCTTTTCTGGGTTCCAAGAAAATCAGTTAAAGGTCGAAAGATAGAGTAGGAAGATGGAAGGGAAAATATAATTTCAGGGCATTTAGGCGCTGGGCATGCAGATGTGAGAAGGCAAAATGACAGCAAAGTGCTCAAGCCTCATACTGTGCCTCCCCTCACTCACCTCCCTGCCCACGTACATAAGAAGCTTTGCAGCCTTTGGCACTTCTCTGGAGCTTTGCATTTACTAGGTGGGCAGTAAAGAGGGATCATCTCCACAGTGAGAAATGCCACTGTGCACTCCTGAGCTCTTTTGCCTGACTTGAGGAACAGGCTATAGTTGGCTTGTTTGTCAGCCAGCACAGCTTCAATACCTATGGAAGCCAAAAGAAGTTCGTAGAATTATGGTTGGACTTACAGCCGAGTCTGGAGTTTGTAACCTGGGCAGCTTAGCCCTGCCTCCAAATGCACAAGGGAAGCTGACACTTTTGCAGATGTTTTAAAAGCTGTCCTATTATTTATTCATGCAGTTCGGTTAATTCAACCTGGCTGCAATAGAAATAATGCTTACAATACACAATTCTAACACAAATTCTCACATCGAGCGAAAGCTAAACTAACACAGCAAGTGGCATCAATAATTGAAACTGCTTTCAGGAGGGAGAGGAAGGGCCAGGAAGGCTCCAGGGCCAGATCTGAGATGTGAAAGAGCAGAGACATCTCCCCCTGCATACAGGTTTGCTCACTGCAGGTGGTCAGAGCCTGTCCAACAACTATTGCCTGCTCATCGCCACCCTGCCTGGGCATTTGAGCTTGACAAGATTAGCAGTGCCTGTTCTTCTTCTGTCCTCTTGGACCACAAAAATTACTGTGGCATTACGCAAATTGTGCAGAAGTTACTGTAGGAGCTATCCTGTTTGCCACATGCTCTCCAGGGAATACCATGTACCCTAACACTAGTTTGCTAAGTGTGGGTAGATGTGGGGACTGCGAGACAGCCCCTGCAGAGTCCATTGTCCCAACCTGTGCCAGTGTTCTGAGCTAGTTTGATCACAGTTGGATGGGGAATGAGAACCAGACTAGGTCTTAGAGAGCTCTAAAATGCCAAGAGGTCTTTGAGCTGCCTCTTGCTCCCACCCAAACAGCTCAGAAGTTGTGACTAGCCCTTGAGCTATAGTGCACTGGAAATGCCACCATATTATACTACACTGCCAGCTCACTTCTTCCTGCAGCACAGACAGGAAAAGTATCCAGGATGATAATCCTGGGTCAGAATTTCTCCTGGCAACGTCTAGTTTCCACGCATGTCACACAGCTGGGTGTGCAGCCATTGCCCAGCCATCTCTCACAAGTAGCTGATGAAAACTTGCTTGCAAAATCCACCAACTATTGCTATCCCCAAGCTCAGAACTGACACAGGAAGAGAGTGAAAGTACCTGCAAAGAGCACAGTTACAACCAGCTGAATGTGTGCATTTTTTCCTTCCTGTTTTAGAACATTTTGTGTATATTTTATGTCTACTTTTATCTTTGCCTTTAAGGAAGACGAATCGGCAATTTATTGTGAAGAGGGCATGGCAGCATAGATTGTTAGTGCAAGAAACATCATGTGTTGTCTGGAGAGATCAGACACAGGTTTGAACCCCAAACTCAGATTCAGTTGTTTGATATACGTGCATGTACACACAGTCCATGTCCAAGATATGTCCATGTACACACAACCTCAACAGCTCGGTTCCTGTCTTTGAGTCTTGCTTTCTACATCTGTAAATAGGATGGCAGGGTCACTCTTTCATCGAACATTTGGAGTGCTATATGGAGAGGTGCAGTGGAAACTGAGAGTAATGAGCATGACGGCGTAGGGCCACCTGCTTTAATGGCCCTCCTGCAATATGCAGAGACAAGACAGGCAATCACAACACTGCAGCTCCAGGGCATTGAGGCTCGGAGGCAGACTCCAAGCTTTGCAACAGGGACTGTTCCCAGTCTGCAGTCACATGTGAGGCAGAAGATTTCAGGACTACAAGGAAGTGCCAGCCTGTTGCTACTGCAATATTTCCCTGTCTGCGCAGAGGCTAGGTTTGGACTTCAGCAGAGTATCTGTCAGGGGAAGCAGCCCACACACGGCTTGCTGGAGAAAAAGAGGCAATTACTTTTAATTGTAGCTCTCAGCATGAAGAGACTGGAGAGAACATGTGTCTCGTTGCTGGCCAAATCAGTGCCCATACAGTATATTAAAAAAAGAGATGGACCGGGTACCTGCAAGCAATAAGCAGCCGCAATTTTTTTTTTGATTTTGAAATCTGGGCCCAGATTTAGCTTTTGAACTGGCATCCTCCGGTCTTTCCTTAGAGTTGAAGTGGTGTGTGTATTGGATTTAGGGTTTCTGTTTGGCTTGGTCCAAGAGAAACCACTGCAAAATTCAAGGGAGATAGAGAACATTTTTGAGAATTGGAGAATATAACAAAGGATCCAGTGCCTTCCTGCCTAATCCAGTGGACTTCCTGCCTAATGGAAAGGCATCTCTCACTAAGAACTGTGCTTCTGCCTAATAAAAGAAAGACCCAGCTGAGTGCTGGTCACCCCTTGAAATGGGTCTCTGAATGAGCTTGTTGCCCCTTGACTACACAGTCACATCACCTTGCATGGCAGCCCTCACATTCACACTCTGGTGCAAACTCGCCCTGCTTTCACTGTAGCAGTTCTCAGGGTGGGATAGGTGATGTCCCCTGTTCCTGATGTCCTCTTTTTATCATACAGAGAGCTATGTTTTCTCCTTTTCCCTCATCTGAAGTAGATCAGGACCAAGCAGGAAACAAAGGCTCACCTCAGTTCTCTAGGCCTATCTTTGCAGAAAGCCTGTCATCTTGCACAATGCTCAGCACAACAGGTAAGATTCTTTCCTTCCCAACATTTCAGTCCCTGCTCCTGCGATGCTGGGGGCTGACAAGATAGCAATGGTTACAATGTGGAAGGAGAGGAACAGGCAGGTGCTGAGGTAGTATAGGTCTCAGGTATTCACAGGATATTGCAGCCTAAATTGTAAGACTTGAAAAAGGAGAGAGGTGTAGGCTGAGAGATGCATGGATTGTGTGACCAGAAGAGGGTCATGGTAGGACAACTGAAGGGAACAATCCAGCAAAGGCAGCCACTGAACAGAAGCAGGCAGGAAACCTGAGATCTTGTTCAGAAAATGGACAGCTCAGCCCATTGGAATTTTTGGAGTGGGGATGCTCCTCAGTGCTCTGTGACTGCAGCAGTAACGATAAACCCTTAGTAGCATGCTTCCTCATGCAGGTCTCTTCATTACCACAAACAGGACCAACTTCTCTCTTACTATCCTCGCAGTGCAGTTGGACAAACTGAAAAGGCCACCCCTCCCAAAACTGGACAGAAAGAGAACCAGGTGTGAAGCCAGCATTCGGTGCTCCCTGCTGGTCTCACAGCAAGGAGCAGGTGTTTTTCCTCTGCCTCTCTTAGTACTTCCCAGAAAGCATCAGAGGTGCTTTGTCTGGATGGGGTGAGACACCCGTCACAGCTTCCCAGCCACAAAACCTCGCAGCATCACTAGTTCTACCACCCAACGGTGCTGAGCTCCTGCTAGACGATCGCAGGCCTTCTGAGGAGAGACTGAAATGAAAGGGCTGCTGATATAAAGGGGAAACACCACATTGCTGGGATATGCAGAGAGGTGCCAGGTAGGGAGTGGGAATGGTGAAGTTCCTGCAGAGTGGGGACAGAGGGGCATGGAGGATGGGGTCCTTGCTGGTGCAGCCAGGGGTAGAGTGGGCTGGCAACTCCTTTACAGTGCAGGGAGGAAGGGAAGAGGTTTCCACACTTACTCCAGGACGTCCCTGTTGAACTGCTTCTTGCTGTTGCCCAGGAACTCCCCAATCATCTGGCGGCTGAGGCCCTTCCGCTGGAGCAGGAAGTGTGCCACCCCAATAGGGGTGTCCGGGATGAAGCCTCGGGAGATCAGGAACTGGATCCCTTTGTCTGGGTTGCTGAAAGAGAAGGACAGAGGCATGGTGAATTTACACAATCTCTTTGAGGTGTTAGTGCCTCTGGCTCACCTCATGGCTTGCAGCAATGCAGCCCTTCAGTGTGTGTCCGTGCTATGAGTTCACGTGTGTGGTGGGGATGGGACTGGTGAGGGCAGGGAAAGGTGACTTGGGGGAGTCCTGCCCAGTTGCCACTGAGGACAAAAGGATACCATGGGACCTGCTGTGTTACTTGCAGCACCTGCTGTCATCTGGCGATCCCAAGTGCCATCCCACTGCCACAAAGGATTCTGCTGCATGGTACCAGCCCCATCAGTGACTCTCTTCTGCCATTCCCCTGCTCCACAGTCAAAGGCTTTTGTATCATCCCTGCCCCAGCTTGGTTTGTTTAGGGTCCCTGTGTATCCCACACAGACAGTGCAGGAAATACCAGTATGTTCAGCTGCTCCAAATGCAACCCACAGAGAGCTGTCCCCAGGGACCAGGGGTGAGAGCTGGGCAGTGACCCTTTGCCTAAGGGGAGCTGGGGTTCCACCTTCTGTAGGGCAGACAAAGGCAAAGGGAAAAACGTGGCTGTGAAGAGACTTAGGAGACATTGCTGCCATGGTCTATGGGCAAATGAGGCTCAAGACATGAAAGGGGATAACCAAAGGTAGGCACTTTTTCAGTAAAAAAAAAAAAAATTCTCTTTTTCATACATTTCTAGTGCTCAGTGTGAGTGACACTTTCTACCTTCCTCACCTGAGGCTGGTGCTGACCGCCTGAACAGAAACCTCATGCTCAGATTTGCTTATCTCTTCCTCCAGTCCCCTCACCCTTAGCTGTGTTGTTTTTCCCTTCTCTATTGATTTACCCCTTCAGGCAGAAATCTCTGTGTGTGGGTGGATGAGAGCACACACCTGGAGAATGCCTTGTCAGAGCTGGGAGAGAGCTGCCTGCAGCTCCCAGACAGAGGGTTTTTCTCCCTCTGTGTCTCTCTGAGAACAGGCCTGGTGCTGAGTGGGCCTGACTGCCTACGTGTGGGAGTGATTTTCTGCTTGCTTGTTAGTGTGGCAGTGTCTGTGCCCGCATACCCAGCTCTTGGGAGGTAGTGCATGTCTCAACAAGCACACGTTTGTGTGTGTCTAGGTCTTCTACATGCAGATTTCTCTTGCGCGATACATGTTCATCAGAGCCCATGTGTCTGCATATTTTGGCTCTCTCCTCATGTCTCCTATAAGCACACATGCTTTTACATATCCCGGGAATGGCTTTAAGCCTGTGGTGGTGCCTGTCCAAGAGTACAGACAGGAATGAGTGTGTATTGTGCAGGAGATTTTCTTCCTATATGTCAGTCTGCCCCACTGAAGGGTGCCTGTCATGATGCACTCTTGCTGAGGGGAGTTAGTGCAATGCTAGGAAGATTTCCACATTCCGTTGGTTCTCTGAGGTGGTGAGTGGGAAGAGATAAGAGGGTAGCTTCTTCATGAAGGGATGCCATACTTCCATCATTAACTCAAATTCAGGGATCTTTGTCAAGGCTTAAGGAGTGAGTTTGCTCAGGCAGTTTCCTGGGGTGATGAAAGGATAGGATGAGATCTCAGAGCACGTGAATGCATGATATGCACAGGCACAGACTGTGACACTGTCAGGTGGTGAAGGATGTGGGTGAGCAACATATGTCTAGCTATAAGGGGATCAGCATTCAGGAGAATGGCCTGCTCCCTACAGAGGCCTCATGGGTACACAAAAAGTAGATGGGCTTGAAATAGTTGTGCTTACTCTGTAATGTCACAAAGAAAATATCCTGGGCAGTGTGGCATCCCTGGGCAGAGTGGCCGGGAGAACAAGTCAGCCCATTAAATTTATGAACAAGAGAGCTGCAAGATCTGATATTGAAAGAACCAGGCCTTCTTCAGGGAAAAGCAACAATGCACCATCTGTATTATCACACAGATCTTCTGGTTCACCTTTGAAGAACACAGGCAACGTTCTCTGCTAAGTGCAAAGGTCATACAGGTAGGACTAAAGTCAAGCTAAGCAACAGAAAATGCACCTCGACCTGCACACTTCGGTATTTGGCAAGGGACAGCACGAGGATGATCTCAGCTACACTAACGTTGACTCCAAAGCCACTGAACTGACTTTGGATTCAGTCCAGAGGAGCTGGGAACTGAATATGGCCAGAAAAATGCAGCTCACACACTGGCATGGATGTGCAGATTTCAGTAGAGATGGCACATACAATGCAAGAGGATATAGGATAAAACAGTCCAGCTGTGACAGCCGTCCTGCACGGCCTAGACTATAACTCAAATATACTTGCACACAATATTCTTCCACCAACAGCAGCCTTTCATCCATCTTTCCTGGGATTCAATTTGTTCTCCACAAAATCCTGATAGCAGTACAGCATCTCTGCCACTGAACACCTGCAGATGTATCCCATGCACTGCAGCATGCAGCTCTTAGCCAGACATGCAGCTGACAATTTCACTTCCATCTCCCCTAAGCCTGGTCCCTGCTATTTTCTTTAGTGTTGCAGAGGTGTTAAGCATGGCCAGCAAATGCTGCGGGATTCCTCACGTCCTGCTGGCTTTCCCTCTGCCCACGCAGCCAGCTGCCCACACACACTGAGTTATTACAGCAGCGCTGCATAATGAAGCACTCTCCATGCCAGGGATTCCACCCCCTCACTGTGGAGTGGGGATGGGGAAAGTGCCACAGTAGCGCAGCATCGAAGTGTTCCTAAGGGCCTGCTCCGAGCCAGAGCACTGCTCTCTGAAAACACAACGCAAGGGCAGATAGACTACGGCAGATGCTGCTAGCAACTGGAAGCTTTCAGCTCTTGGTCCAGGGGAGCAGTCAGAAAAAGGATGCGCACACACGCACACATGGCCTCGGCTCCATGTCCTATGGGTTGGTGCCCACATTGCAAACCCTACAATAGTAAACTGGGTCCTTGCTAGAAAATGACAGGGACACCAACAACCAAATAACTGCAGAAAGCTGAATGGCCTTCCCAGCTCCTTGGACAGAGGGGTACTATGGTATCAGAAGGGGAGCCGTGTCCCCCTTAGATCCTGCTCAGCGAATAAAAAAAGGTTTCACTCCCCAGAGCTAACAGGTCAGTTCCCTCCCTCCCTGTCCTCCAATGTTTTGCCAAGAAAACTGAGCCTTACAGGTTACCACACATTATTTCAGCAGCTAATTTCAAGGGAACAGGAGAGGCCTGGCTAGGAAGTTGTGTTTTGGAGCTCCACAGTAAGTCTTCTGTCCCACAGGGACCTGCAAGATGCAGTGAACCCAGGTCACTGAATGAAGGAGGATGGCAGAGCTGCTTCCTCAAAACAGACCTGGCGCTGCTAATCTGTCACATGAATGTGTGCCAAGCAGATTTGGGGAGGAGGAGAGCCTGGGAAAAAGCATTTTCACTCCTGCTTTATCTTCACACCAGTGTTCATGTCAACTGTGCAGGAACCAAAGGAAAACACATTGAGTGGAGGGACTTCTGCCAAGCACGGCTGAGAATACTGAAACACTTAATGGCAGAGATGTGAGCCCCATGTTCCCCTCCAGAAGTACACCTATCTCAACACAAATACCAGAACATCTGTGTGGACCTTGAACTATCTCTGTCATAATCAACCCCCACCAGCATCTGGTGCGTACCTTCTCTCCTTCCAGCCTGCTTGTGTTCATCAGGCACATCTTTGTGTGCTCAGAGCCTGACTTTGATATATACGCATGGACCCACCTGTTCACAACCTGATCTCAGAGGTAGTAAAATGTCCCCCCCCCAGTTATGTAAGAGTCCCAAATCTGTCTGCTCTAACATCACTTCAGTTCTGGATGTGCTCTGAGCCCAGCCCTAGAAAGCTCTCTTCCAGGTTCCTGCCTCCTGGAGTCCACAGCCTCCATACTACATATATATAAATCCTGCGCATTGCTCCCTTGTCTGTGCAAAACTTCTGCTCAGGAGTGCATAATCTTTAGTCCTCACTCTGACCAAAAGGCCCACGCTAATGTGTGGCAAAATATTCTTCTAGTATGGGTGCATTACATCCCCAGCATCTTCATCAGGGGACTCAAATGGAAACCAAGACAGCATAAGATGACAGTGTGATGATGGAGCAAACCCCAATATTTCTCACGGCTTGCTTAGATGAGAAAAGTCTCATCAAAAGGCAATGAGCAAATCCAAAGCTCCTTATAGGAGCTCAACTGCTTTCTGCCAATCCAAAATAGACTGTGTGTGACCTCTTGAGTTAACCTCTTCTGATGGTAATCTCTGGGCTGCTCTGCTTTTGCTTTCACATCTACAGCCTTTTCATAGGATATCAGACTCAGATGTGTGAGAGGCTCAGATGACTAAACCTGGTCTGTCAGGTGAAAATCTACCCAAATACCAGAAGGAAAATTACAGCCACAGCAGTCATACTGGGCTAGCTAAGCTCAGCTCTCAGCTCACTTTAAGTCTCACTCTCTTTACTTGGATATGCTCGATGTTAAGTAACCTAGGCTGGGTTTACAGTCCCAGCTACACTTTTTCCTTTGCACAGAGTACAGCAGGAGCAGGAGCCTACTCTAGATCCCAGGCTCAGCTGGTGGATGCCAAATGGACAGCAACTGGGACTGAAGGTTCAGAATTCAGGAGAGCGTGGGCACTACTTGTGGGGCACTGGGCTTGTTGCTCTGTTGGGCAGAAGATCAAGACAGCACTTGGGGGACTTTAGGGCAAAAGCTTCTGGGCAGCCAACCTGTGGTCTGCATTGCATACCCAGATGGTCATGCCCTTGAATAAGAAAGAAATTCCCTGGAGATGGACCTAGACCAAGAGCCTGCCATCACCTGTTCCACGGGAAACACAAAAGAGGAAGAGTCACTTACATATTAAAGAGGTTCAGCCCAATGCGGTAGAGGCGCTTCCTCATGGTGTCTGTGGAAAGTGTGGGGGACTTGCAGCTAGCTGGGTTCTCGCAGTGGTACCTTGGGAGGCTGAGGATCATGGCCTGCAGTGCTTCTTTTGAGGACACCTCAGAGGCTGACTTGGCGGAAGTGGAGGTGCTGCTGCTGCTCAGCTGCTCTGAGTTGTCTGCATTCTCAGACTCAGAGCCTTTGCTTTGCCCCATCTCATTGCTAGCATCAAACTGGAGCTTCTGCACTGCCATCTGCCCAGGCTCAGCACTGCTGTCTCCTGTGCCGTTAGTACTGACATTCACCTCAGTGAAAGCGTGGCTGTTCTGGAGAGCTCTGGACTCAGGTAAGCTCTCTGGGGCAGCCGGCGGTTCACTGGCTTCTCCCTCCCCTTCTCCTGGGCTTTCTTCAGCCTTGGTAGATTGAGAGAGCCCAGCCTGGGCATTGCTGCTGAGGCAGTTTGCCATGGACACCGAGGTAGACGATGAGACAGAGATGTTCTTGTTGTCAATCTGGACTGTGACATCTCGAAAAGCCATCATGAGAGTGCTGCTGCTTTTGGGTAGGGTATCTGGCAGGAGCCCCTCCTCCTTCTCCTTGTCCTGCAGCTCAGCTTCTAAGTCTTGGTTTGGCTGCATTGAGCTAGCACTGAAGGTCTCCCTTATCTGATATGAGCCCCCATCTTGCAGTGAGCACATAGTCTTCAGGCTCCAGGTGCTGAGGGCATCATCAATAGACTTGGCCAGGGACTGAACTTGTTCAGTGAAGGAGTCCTCCAGCTCGGTCAGTGCCCCACTGATAGTGGCTGGCAAAGATGGGGACCTCACCAGCGGGATGCCCACAAAGTTGTACCCCTCCACCAGGGCTTTCTCAGCAGAGAAGCTCTCTGAGTTCTGGACTCGGACTTTCCTCAGAGAGATGCGGCGTGGCATGCGGCTCTCCAGCAGTGAGTTGCGGATCTTCTCAAAGTTCTTGCTGAGCTGGTACTGCCGGAAAGCAGTCTGGATGGTGCAGGCTGCCCTGCGAGATACCAGGTGACCGCCGTATTTGTGCTCTAGCATTTCGATCTGAAAAACATTGAAAATGGAGACATTACTTTTTGCTAATTGACTTCTGATGGCTTTCTGTCACCTCAGTTCTTACACTGATTAGTCTGTAATGACTGTCAGAGGAACTTCTAACATCGAATTAGCTTTTTCCTGCACTGCCATGCCCCTGATTTCAACAGAAGGCCCCACTTCAGATATGGCTGGCTAAAGCATCAGTACTGTGAGCTTCCTCCCAGCTGTTACATGATCACGCTTCTTTCTAGAGTGCCAGCCGTACAAGCTGGAGCCTGGAGATGCCCTTCCCTTGCAGACCCCCTTCTGACGGCCTTTAGGGCAAGCTCATCACTGCAAATACAGTGTTCCAGCAATGTGTCTTCCTCCTTAGTAGTGCTCTGGTAATGTCAAGCATCATCCATTGTCTCAGAGTGTTACTAATGCTCCTCCCCTCCTTAGTCACCTTAGGAAATAGTCACAGGGAAAGGAGAAATCATTCAGAAAAAGGAAAGAAAAGTTAATTTTTAAATGCCAAAAATGCTAGCTTGATCGTAGAAGCTAGTAAGAAACATCAGCTTCCATAGAAGCTAGTGGAGACTGGGTTTCTTCAGTGTCTTTTAAGAAGCACTCTGAATCCCAAAGTGTCTTCCTTTCTGGTATCTGAATTTTTCAGGTGTCAGCCAGCAGTGAAATGAAAACTACTTAAGAAAAGAAAGACTCTTAGTTTTGAAAGGTAAAAAATTCCGATTTTAAATGTCGAGACAAGATATTAAGAACAAGTAGAAGGGGGATTTACTCCTTCCTGAGCTGGTAACAACACACATGTAAATACGTACACACACAGTTAAACAGCATCTCAACAGGCTTCAACAAAGCAAGCATGTATGGTAATTTCTCTTCTGTAGTCCAGTATTTATACTTCCTGTTAATCCCCTCACTCCTCCTCTGCAGCTGGGCCTTCACTAACATGCTACAGGAGAATGTTAGATGACTTGGTTCCAGTGAGTGACTGATGGAGGTCAAGGGGGACAGTGTGAAGATGATGGTGGATGATGGGACTGACGAAAAAAGAAGGATCAACGCAAACAACTTTCACTGAGGTATTCGCTGAACTATGAGTTAAACTCTACATTGTTGGCACTTCACAGGGCAAAGCACAGGTGCAGACTGTAGTGTTTATGTGTCTGTGTGCACATGTGCAGAAACTAAAAATAAGTGAAGTGCAGGACTGGGAGTGCTGGTAAAATCAATCCTGAATTAACAGAGGATTCACTACATGTTGTGGTTTAACCTCAGCCGGCAACTAAGCACCACAGAACCATTCACTCACTCCTCCCCGGTGGGATGGGGAAGAGAATTGGAAGGGTAAAAGTGAGAAAAGTCATGGGTTGAGGTAAATACAGTTTAATAGGTAAAGCAAAAGCTGCACATGCAAGCAAAGCAAACCAAGGAATTAATTCACCCCTTCCCATCGGCAGGCAGGTGTTCAGCCATCTCCAGGAAAGCAGGGCTCCATCACGCCTAATGGTTACTTGGGAAGACAAACGCTACGACCCCGAACGTCCCCTCCTTCCTTCTTCTTCCCCCAGCTTTACATGCTAAGCATGATGTCATACGGTATGGGATATTCCTTGGGTCAGTTGGGGTCAGCTGTCCTGGCTATGTCCCTTCCCACCTCCTTGCGCACCCCCAGCCTCCTCACTGGTGGGGTAGAGTGAGAAGCAGAAAAGGCCTTGACTCTGTGTAAGCCTTGCTCAGCAGTAATTGAAACATCTCTGTGTTACCAATGCTGTCTCCAGGACAAATCCAAACCATAGCCCCATACTAGCTACTATGAAGAAAATTAACTCTATCCCAGCCAAAACCAGCATACTACATCATTCATGTGGTGAGTATGAGCTCATTAGCAGATCCAAAAGATGAGTTTTACTCACTGCATCCTTATCCCCAGACAGATACCACTTGCCCTTCACCATGCCTTGCTGGCCCAGCTGACTCGCAGGATGAAAGACTGAGCTCACAGGAGATCTGAGTTTAAGTGCAAGCTCGTTTTGTAGTCAAAGCGAGACTGAGGCATGAGCCTCAGCTCGCAGAGTCACATCATCTGCTTCCTTCTTACCGTTTTTTGTAACACTACATGAGTTGCAGATAAAACCATCAGTGAGTGATCCAGGTACAAGTGAAGGCCTGGAAAGACAGCTGCAAGAAGTGTAAATCACTTCTGGTATCCTTCCAATACTAACTCCTCTGGAAGTAGGGGAAGACAATACAGCCTTGGGAGATGACAGAAAGAGAGGACCAACATGACCCCAGCCATTCTGTCCCTGCACTGGTATCCTGGCTGCTGGAGTAACAAATGAAGGCCTTGCCCATGGGCATCCCATCACCCCAGGCAGCAACAGGTCTAGGGATCCTGCTGCACTGGATGGGAGGCTGCCATTTCTGGAAGGGAGCTGGGGGAGGCATATCCTTTCATATTTCCCTCTCTGGAAATGAAGCTGGGATCCTTTGCCTTGTGCTCAAACATAAGGTAGGCTTCTGTTTTCTGCTTGCCTTGCCCTTGAATTCACATCTGTTCAAAGCAAGCATCAAAGCCCAGCACTGAGAAATACCAGCAATTTGCTTAGCAATGGGGTTGGCCACTGCACTTGCAGAAGCAGCTGGCTTAGAGTTCTACTTACCCCTAATTTAAAAAGCATTGGCCTAATACTTGCCCTGCTGCTCTCCCAGAAAGCGTCTGCAAAACTGGTGCTAAAAATCACCCACACAATGATGATGGATCCAGGTTCATTTACCACAAGACCTGTCAGTAGGCTTTTTGGACATACAAGGTCTCTGCTTATCCCCAGAGTTCGATGTGGCAGGAAAGAGGAATACAGGGACAAAAAGAGATTCTGGGTAGCAAGCAGAAGGGTTTTGCTGGGGTTGTTTACCCTTCTTTCCAAAATGACCATCTTAAATCCCACCATAAAACCAGCACTCCTGCCATGTGTCTTCAAAGTTGGCCTCCCTGAAAGCGACTGAGCTATCCCTTGGCCCTTCCCTTCAGGGGGAAAGCTCATGCAGATAAATGCAAATTAAACCAATAACCTGCACAGGCCCAACCCAGACAGTAATTACTGACAACTGACCATGAGCACTTAATATAATGGTCTGGTTAATGAAAATGGAGAGCTAATTGTGTTGGGAGGGTAAGAGGAACAAATGGGAGGGAGAGACACAGCTATCTGAGGGACAGAATAATAGTAAAATGCAAAATAAGGCAGAAGCAAGAGCCTTGTAATTATCTGAGGTTTCCAAGGAGGTGACAGCCATTCTGCAAACATGAAATTCATATGCTCTGATCTTATTAGAGGCCAAGACAAGATGTCACAGTGGATCTGAAGTAAAAGGCCAGTTTATCTCATGCAAGGAGAGTTCCTGAAAAGGCTGACCTTAATAACTACTAAGGGGAGAGATGCTTCTAAAAGTCTAAAGGAACAGTGCAAGCTGTCAGCACCTTGATAAAACATCACCAGCTTTTTGCAGTCCATTATCTCAGCCCTCCCAAAGGGCTAAGGCATTAAGGAGCAGAACAAGATGTAAAGTGAGAGAACTCCTAGCCTAGTCTGTTCTCCAGCTCATACCAGGTGTGCAAGGACAGGTTCTGCATGTGGTCCACTGCCATCTGGCCCTGTCCAAAGCAAGTGGAGACCTGCAGTGCCTTGTGGCTGGGATAACAAGGACTGGGGACAGGTCCAAAGGATGTTTGAGAAGACTGGCAAAGCCAGAAGCAGCATCCCCATAAAGAAGTACCCTCCCCACCCTTGCTCGGTAGGAGTGGGCCTCTGTCTCTCTCTCCTTGATGTAGCACAGCCATTTACCATTTACTGATGTCTGAGACATTCACATTTGCTATCAGGTAGAGCTAACTGACACTCCAGAGGAATTAAGGATTTCACACAGCTGTGGTCTGTTTTCTTCCTCTCAAGAGGAGGAAAGGGCATCCATTAGGACCACAGCAGTCACAGGTAATGGAGATGTATGTCTGTCTGGCTGGAGGAACCTTCTCTTCCCACTGAGAGATGAGAAAGGCCAGACATGATTGGCCTTCTCTCACTCCTAATAAACCCTATGAATCACAAGTAATTGCCTACTTAAAGCTACTCTTCTCTGGGGAATGATCTGACAGCCAGTGCCAAAGGAAGGGAAAAGCAGGAGGGAGGTCAGGGGGATTTCAAAGGATAATTAGCTTAATACATTTCTGGGTCTTAATATGAAGACTCAGTCTGAGCAATCCAGGCCTTGTGGCTCAATTAGAAATGGCTGGGAAATATCCATTGCCATGAGGGATTGCACATGAAGGGAGCTTTAACAAGGTCAGCCTAAGGCAAGCCAAAGTGCCAGGCCTGGATATATGGCCAAACATTTGAGGTGCGCACTCCATGGCTTTGTTGCCTATAGGCATAAATTCATAAATCTGCCAGGAGAGAATGGGCCTGATCTTACTCTCAGTTAGCACTGGTTTTCCACCCAGGTTGCCACTAAGCATGGCGACATGCCACCATGTTGGCAAGAACAGAATCAGGTTCAGTGACAGAATCTGAGTCACTCAAGTCAATGCATGCATTGTAAAAAATAAAAAAACCCAAACATACAGAGCACACGTTCTCTGTCATCCGTTCTTAACGCCTCTCCCTCTCTTTCACAATAGGACATTGCTATAAAAGCCATGTGTTAATGGGACATTTTCCTTCATCCATGGGACACATGCCACTCTTCAGCACAGCAGAAGAGTATGCATGACTGAAAGCATGCTTCTCTCTCCTGTGGTCCCCTCCATTTTCCCACTGTTACAATAGAGTCTAATAGGGGAACTTTTGCACTTGAGTTTCCTTTCCAGCCTCCCAGCACAATCCACTTCTGCTCTGTGCACTGTCAGAATGCCCTGTTTCATGGGACAGACAGCAAGGAGAGCCATGTCACCACTCATCAGCCCTCTAGTATGATGCTGAGGGGCAATGACTGGTAGATGACCTGCACTTCTGATCCCTGCAGAGGTGGCTGTACACTACCTCCTTCCTTAGCAGCACTCAGTCCTCTCCCAAAAGGTAAATGTGACTTCAACTGCACTGTGAGACTAAAAATGTCTCCTTCCACCTGTTTTTCTTTCTGTAAATTAGAAATTAATCTATTACAATTTGTGCTATGACTAGGGAACTACTGGGACAGTGCTGTGAGGGTCCTATCACCCTTATTCCCATTCAAAAGAACTACCTGACAAGTAAACCGGGAGGAATACATATGAAAACACATAATAGAGTGCAAGATGGGAAGAATTAACACTCTTCACTCCCTGAAAATCTCTCCTTCTAGAGCTGGAGGCAATCCATTGAGGACAGCCATCAGGCTGGATGAGCACACATACTGTAAGCTCCCTTTGCTGTGAGAAAAGTGGTTTCACCTGTGAGATAGGCTAGGTCCCTTCAAGGTCAGGCCTGCAAGGCACCAGAATTTAATGAACAAGCCGTTAACATGTCTCTCTGTCTCACATGCATCCAGGGCAGGTCTGGCCTCTGCTGCAAGAACAGTGATGGAACGACATGACCTTAAAGCTAAAATAACACAGGACAGACACTGCCCAGGACAAATCAGAGCAGCTCTAGGACATCGAGGAGGCTAAGCCCATATATAGCAGCCAAGATCTGGCCCACCCTGAGGATATGTCACATTAGTTTGTGAAGCTAGTTAATTAGTCTCTCTTGTTTCTTTTCCTGGTGTGAAACAAGAATTCTGTCTGAGTTGAGTATGCAGTATTTTGAGAAAGACACAGCTAAAGAGCCAAGGTCTCTTTTCTGCTCAGGAATTTATTGGGCTATTGATCTGACATGTATGTTTAGGGACAGCAGCAATGCCTTGAGGGAAGTGGCAGAGAGACGTCTCAGAAGCAGCAGCTTCTTCTGTGGGAACCTCATTAGCTGAGACCCTTCATCTGCAATAGCACAGCTCCCACTGAATTCTCCCACTGAACGTAATCTGGACACTGTCACTAGCGTTTGCTTGTCCTCCTCATCTCACATACTTCAGGGTCTGCATATCAAACAGCCTCTGGTTGAGCTGCCATCCTAGGGAAAAATCAGAAACGGATCTTTAGGTTTTGTTTTGCACAACAGCTCTTCTGGGCTGTAATCTGCAGAGATGCTGGGGGTGGGAGAGACGTTCTACCTCATTGCTTTTGAGTGAGGAGGCCAGCTGCTAATAGCCCCTGTCCCACTATCTCCTGCTGGGAGCCCCTCAGGAGATGCAGCTAGAGGTGGGTACACAGGAAGCAAGGCTTGCAACTTGAAGAACAGTCTCATTTTCTCTCAGCCTGGTAAACCTGCCTGTCTCTTCAGCACCCATAACTGGACTGAAGGCAGTGATGGTAGCAATACACAAACATCATGGTAGACACTGTGCAGGACATTCATTGAATAAACCCCACTTTCCCTGAAAGCTCATGCTTTGAAGAGGCTAATGCGGAAGTGCACTGGGGGCCTGCCCATCATGATCCCAGAGGACAAGATGGCTCCTGGAGACCTCTCCCATGAAGGAGGTCTTTTGGGACAATCAGTTGCTGGGAGCTCTACAGGCACTGTAAGCTTGTGAGCAAGGCAAGTATCTCTGGATGCTGCAGCTCTTGGCTGCCTGCAATCCATCTCTAAGCCTACAGTCACAACTGAGTATCTGGGTCCGTTTTGGACCACAGAATCCATGCAATGAGGATCAGAGCCCAGCAGGTTTGGGTGAAAGGGGGTTGCAGTCAGAGGTAGGGAAGCTACTTCCTCCATCAGCCCCATGCAGCCAAAGGGCCAGGCCTGCTCAGGCAGGGCAAAAGCTCAAGGTGAACAAAAGGCTAAAGTATTTGCTGAAAGACATCCCACCGCAGTGTGAATGCAGTCCCACCCCCCCCCATCCCCTTCTCCCATTGCCTGAGGAGGAAGCCTCTGTACCTGTTTATTCTTTAGGTCAAGGGAGAGCTCATAATCGGAAGCAGCTGCATGGGAACACGAGGCCGTCCCTTTGCTGCGCTGCACTCTCACTGGGGAGCCCGTGTGGTGGAGGCTCGCCTTCTGCACCAGAGGGGAACACCCCGCTGCCTGCTCTTCTTGGAGCTCCTCACGCTGGGCTTTTAGCGTCAGGGTGT
>NW_009602541.1:54589-64445 GCF_000690535.1 Cariama cristata | reverse complement strand
GGACCTGCCTTCCTGGCCACTCTGTCTGCCGGCCTCCTTCGGATCCTCCGTTTCACACCCGGCTTTCTTGCTTGTGGAACCGCTGGGATCGTCACTGTGAACAAAACGCAACGTTTCGCTTTTTTTATTTGTTTTTATTATATTTTATTTATGATTATGTTTATTGTTGTTTGCTATACTCATTCACTGAGCTGCATTTTAAATGTTTAGGGAGCCTAGGCTGTGAGGGATCCAGTGATGGATCAGGACTTTAGGTTGATGCAGCCAAAGCTCTGATCCCTCTGTCCCTAAGAGCAGGCACCTGTGCTGCACACACTGTGTGAACCAGTCCTGGAGCTGCTCGGCTGCCTCTGCTTGAGGTGCTGCAGTTGGAGGTGAGAGGCCAAGGAGGGTGTCATGGCCTATGGACACCTCTCCTGCTCTCTGGAGCAGCTAGCAGCTGGCAGTCACCCCTGTGCCCTTGCTGCCTATTGCTCAGCATCTCCCTGTGCATCCCAGAGTCCCATCTGGCACAGAGCATGGATCCCAAGGATCCAGTTTTTCCTGGGAGTTTCTAAGGGCATGTGAGAAACGAGGCAGGGGCAGCAGAATGGTGCAGAGATTCCAGAGAAACTCTTGGAGAGCTGGGAGTATAAAGATGCAACAGAGCCAGCCAGCCCTGAGATCCTGACTCTCTAAAGCATGTCTGCAATACAGCCATAGCAGACTGCAGAGCTTCCATGAAAGAAGCTGTTTCTTTCTGACCCACAGATTGCTGTGCCACTGAGATCTTGTGGAGAAAGGAAAACACTCTTTTCTCCCGTCAGCCACAGCAGCAATTGTGTGAAACCAGGGCCTGAACAACAGTGCGCTCTAAGAGAGCCGATGTGTTGCTCCAGACGGGAGGGGATTAGCATATGTCTGATCCACTGAAGTGCTAAGGAAGTCTGTCGTTAACCTCTCTTGCCAAATATTTTCCAAAATAATCCAATTTCAAACAAGAGTTTGGTATTCTGGGTGACTGTTTGAACCATGAGTGTGTGTGTTGTTACATTAGTCTCCTTCCAGTGGCTACAAAGGAATAACTTATGATTTCCTAGAGTGTGCAGACCAGTCCGCATAGACTCTGGGTTCTACTGCACCATGTACATCAGATACAGCTCCACTGGTTTCCAGGGGATAAGTATTTAGCTGAGAGCAACATCTAGTTTGGAAATAATTACTACAGAACCCATGCATTTAATTCCATTGAAACCAAGGACGTGCACTGCCTCCCATATTTAAACACCATTAAATTATTTAATTCACTTCTGAATCATATTTCTTTCTCTTGGATTTGCTCCACATACGACCGGTTCTGCTGTCATCTAGATAACAAATCATTTTATGATTGGTGTTGATGTCAGAGCAAAATCAGGGAAATTAGATATGATTTTCTGTAGTGCCCAAATTACTTAGAAGCATTTGAGTCTCATTTTCAAAAGTGCTGTAAGCACTTAAGAGCCCAAGTCTTCTAACTGTAAATAGACTTTGCCTCCTAAGCCTCAGAGCACTTTTGCATACTTACTAGTACTTTAAAAGGAAGTTTATTCTCTCCAATGACAGCTCTTCTGTTCAGTAGATTTAACAATCAAATTTAGAAATATTCCTACAGTTTCTAAAAGGGGTCCAAATCTGATAAGCCAAAGACAGTATCACAACTTCAGAACTAAGAAAGACGAAGGGTTTAAAGGTAGAAAGTTTCTTCCTTTATACACATGCATGTAGTCATCAGTTGGCTTAAAAATAAATTCACAGAAGAAACCAGTCTCTTACATAAATGCTATATAACCAACTTTGTCAAAGCATATTAAAATTATATATCTGCATACTCATCAATCAGGAAATACCACCATTAAAATGAGGCATAAAACTGTCCTTTTATGTTGTACACCTTATAAAATCTTTCTTTGTTCTATTCCTGTTACTATATAATTGAACATGCCTTTTTTTACACCTCAAGATGTACATGTAATGTATGTAACCATTTTTAACTCCTTCTGCTCTATGTCCATCCACATTGCAGGAAACATTAATAAAAGACTTTTCCCTTACAGCTCTTACTGTAACATTTTCTCTGTTCTATCCATTCCCATTTTAACCAGCAGAGCAGTAATTTTTATCCTCAGCTCAAGGGTGAACATAGATTTGATCACGTTTTCATTAAAGTGCATGCCAAAGGCCTCACAAGTATTTCAGTGGGAACCAGACTGTGCCCTACAAAGCAATTTCAGCCGGACGCATAAGCTCTGATTCAGCAAGACACATATCCCAAATTGCTCTGCTGAGTCAAAGCCATAGTGCACAGTGTGCTATGCCGACTTTCTTTAGGGCAGATCAGGGCCTGAGGCAGTAAACTAGAGAGCTAGTTGACTTCCCTTGGAGCATGAATGGACTCTAAATGCCAGCAAATATTCCCTGACATGATAGTCCTCTAAACATGCACACATATGCTTAACTCTGTTCTTCTGAGGATCTGCACTGACTTCTCGTGATAGAACATGAAGTGTGTGCATAAGAGTTTACAGCATTTGGGCCCATTGCTCCATAAGGCCATACATCACCTCTAGTGTATACTACCTATTTGGTTTTCTGTCATCCACAGTTTAGAGTCTGAGTGAGTAACATTCATAGTGACAGGATATCCTGCATGCACTGCTACTATAGAATAAAAACCTGCAGGCTTTGTAGAATCACAGAATAACCTAGGCTGGGAGGGAAGGCTGGAGGTCTCTATTCCAACTCCCTGCTCAAAGCAGGGCCATTTTCAAAGACAGATAAGCTTGATCTGGGCCTTCTCCAGTCAACTCTTGAATATCTCCAGACATGAAGATTCCCTGGGCTCTCTGGAAAGCCTTGTCAGGGTCCTTAGTGCACTAATAGACCTTAATGGCCTGACCAGCCTTACCCTCAGAAATATCCCCTGCACAGTTTTTCCTTTTCAGCCCAGCCCAGAGCAGTCAGTCCCTGCCCCAGCAACACCGTAAGGGTGCTGGTCTCCAGCACTGCCACAGTGTTCTCCTTTCCATGGCCATGGGCCCACTTCATCTGGACTCTGACCTGCAGACTGACTCCCCAGCATGACCTTGTACCTGCCTCATCACCATGGACCTACCCATTAATGACTGGGCTGTGTCTGACCCTAGGTACCCTTGCTGGACCTGATTCTTACCCTGGCCAATAAGGCAGAGGGCACTGGACAAACCCAAATTGCTCAGAAGCCCTCTTTAACCTCATTAGGCATTTAGGTTGTTCCTCAAGACACAGGAGGGCCCTAAGACTGCAAGCATTCAGCGCACACATTCAGTCATAGATGTGTCAGAAGCACCACCAAGCTCAGTGCTTGCGCGCACAGTGTGTAACTGAAGCCCCTAAAGACACTGTGCTAGGATAAGGATGTTAGCTAACCACACGTACACAAATAACCTCGCCTTCCCGCTCCATGCATGCTCTGAGACCAGTGAATACACCCATACAGAATACATTGTGCTTATGCGTGGAATTTTCTGAGGGTCAAAACTCGGTCAAATCAAAATCAGATTCCACTGGAGCACTCAAAGGCATTTTTCAGCTAGACGTTTTTATGCTAAATATAAACTTTTTAACCCCCTGCTGGTTTGGCTGTTTTGCCATTCAGAAAGCAATAGCAAATACTCTTGCTGAAGTGAGAATAGTTTCTACATGTTCTTTTGGGAAAAAAAAATATGGCTGAACCACTTTCACTTAGAAAAAAATATCTCTCAAAAAAAGACAAACCTACTTCACCTTTGAGCAAGAGATCAAACCTGGGAAACTTCAGCTTCAGCTGATAAACTTCAGTGACTTACAAGCAATGGAAAAAAGGGGTAAAGACAGAGTTTGCTTAGCAGTCTGAAAGTAAGCATTACAGCCCTATGGTTCCACTTATCACCCTGTATTCCTCCCAGGTTTACTCTTGAACCTGTTTCTGAGGAAGTGCTGTGGGGAAGCCTATTCCCTGTTGTCCAGTAGCACCGACTGATGAAGCCCCCATATGAGAGACAAAACACGCTGCTAAAGATCAAAACTGATGCTGCGTTGAAATATAGGCTAAAACCTTAATGAACCTGATTTTTTCCCTCTGTCCTCAGTGACACAGTTGATTTGCATTGGTAGAGCACAGTTTTTGTTAATAAGTGAAGGCTCAAGAGCTATTACAATCATAGCAACATAAAAAAAACCAACAGTAAGAAAAGTAAGTAGAGCAAGGACAGACACTACAGCATGGAAGATCTCTGGGAAAAAAATGTTACTAAGTAAGTTATGGGGATCCACTTGCTTTCCCTTGGCCAGTGTGCAATCAACCTCCCTGGCTGTGCGATGAAGGAAGGGAATGGAGCTATTGCACATTTTGTTTCTTGGATGAGAACTTTTTTTGAAACATTTGTAATAATTAAAGGTCCCATGCAGAGTCTAAGGTGTGAATCCCAATGTCCTGGCCAAACTCCAACTAGGTTAATTCAGTTCTGTATCCCAGCAGCACCCCTGCAGTTTCAATTGTAATCAGCGTTCTTTACTTGCTGCCCTAAATATCATATACCACCATCTTTCACAGTTTTTACAGCTACTCTTGCATGATAAATGAAGCAATTTTCTGCTAGTCATGCAATCAGGTAGGGAAGGTTTGCAATTTCTTTGAATTCTGTTTGATTGAAAGTTGTAATATTAATATAAATCACTTGCAATCAGATAGAAAAGGAAGACTACAAATTCAGCTGTTCTGTTCTTTGTAGATAATCCTACATTACTTTTATGACCCATAGCAACTAGCTTAGTCATTATTACAAATAGATTTCATCTGGTGTAGAAAACATCTCTGATTCCAACTATCTCCTGCTACTTTTGCACTGCTGACTTGTATATGCCTGCTGCAGACAGAAATCAGTTTTGCTAACAAAGATGGTGACTACAGACAATCTGACTCAGGGCTTGTATGAATTACTATAGCCAGTCTAGCATTTCAAAACAGGGATATCTGGGTTCTGGGCTGAATCCTAGTGTTTGTTTCAAAAAAGCAGGATGGTGAAAAAGCTCTCACTGAGAATTCAGCTGGGCACCCACAAATATTTTTGTGTAGTGCTTCTATGTGCAGATTTCTCAGGAAGATTTTCTGTAAGGACTACACTGAGGGAAGGATGCAAGGAGATGGTAGAGGAAAAACTGTATTATGTAGAGGGTTTTTTATGACTTCCTTTTTTCTCCCTTCCTGGTATTTTGGAAACCTAAAGCCCAAAACAGTGACACTAAATTATCAAACCAGAGAAGCCCATCCATCCATTCTTAGTAGTATCAGCCCCTCATGTCTGTACAGAGCTGTTGTATCATACTCTGTCCTGGGAGAGATTTTTTTTCAGTTCCTACAGCATCAGGATGGTGCACTTCCTTGCATGCTCCTCAGCACCTCCTTGCTGCTGGAAACCCATGCTTCCAGCTTGGCAAGGATTTGTGCTTCTGACTGCCAGCTGTGAAGCTGAACCATGGTTATCTGTTGGATCTTGACTGTCAGGCTTAAACATTCCCATACCTGATGTTTTGAGAAAGAACATGCAATCCCTTTCCCCAAAATATTTCAACACAATTTCAAGCTAGACCTGTAGGCAGGAACACAGAGGTTGGATGCTCCAGCCATTACATTTCATTGCCCCTCTGTCAAATACCAGTATCAGTTCATGGTCTAAGAGTAATTTTCAGAGCTCTCAGAAAGGTGTTTACAGGGTAGCTGAGTGACTAAACAGGGCTCTAGGGTCAGGACAGCTACTCTTCTAAAGGACAGTAATGTTAGTCCTGTAAGAAATTAAAGCTGAGTTTTCTCACTGATCACTCCAGGGCTACACAGCTCCCATGTGGTCAAGACACAAAACTCATCTCTTTGCTCCTTCTCTCCTCCAAGAAGAAAGATTATTGCTGATAAGTAAGAGCAATAACAGAGTAACAAAAATAGCAATGTCTCTTCTGGACTTGGACACCAGTGTAATAAAACCAGTCACTCAAGAAGTGCATGCTCAGAAGCCCTGTTGGCAGGTATAGTGGTTATGCAAAAAGATCTAGCTAATTGCATAGGAGGAAGGTATGGCTGTGAAGTGTTACAAAAGTACTACAGAGGCTGATCTCACCTCCTCTTTGTGTCCCTGTCTCACTCCAGGAGAACACCACATTGCTGTTTCTCATGTATGATTTACCAAACACCTTCTTCATGGAATTCAAGGTCAGCGTGCAGGATTGTGACCTGTAACTGAGGCAAAGACTACATGGACTAGTTGTGGCGGACCACAAAAATTTATGAATCCATTTCACAGAGCTCCTTATGAGGATCAGTTGGTTATTGTATACATGCTCCTCTAAAGTGCTGTAAGTATTAGTATTATCGTGGCCTGAGAGCCATGTGAGACTTCAAAGCTTCAGAGATGTCAGAATAAAAAACCCTTACAAAGTGCCATATGAAGAATTAGAAAAAGACGTCACTAGCTAATGCCAAGAGAATGGAGTCCAGACCCCAAGTCTGCAAGAACCTGTGCTCCCTTTGTCTTAAGATATTTCAGCATTTCCATTGTCCTCTCTCCTCTCCCTGCTCAGAAAGAAAAAAAAAACAAAAACCCCACAAAACAAAAAAACCCACCATCAATTGCTGAGTTAGCAGGGTTCAAAGTGCCTTTTCAGTTTATTTCATTTCAGTGTTCCCTGAGGACACCCATAACATATGGTGAATGGGTTGATCAGAATTCAATGAAAAAAATGGCTGAGACAGACTCGATAATACATTATGGGATCTTTTCAAGGTTCAGAGATTTCTGACATGCAGGGGCTCAGAGTGCAAAAGAATTGCTTCTGATTTGCTTTTAAGTTCAGGTTTTAGGGTGACTTGGAGGCAATGCTCCCTGGAAGCATGCTGGAAATGATGGACAGCAAAAGTCTCTCCTGCCAGAGAGGCAGGGAACTTGGAACTTGATCTTGGCAAATCATCCCCTGCCAGCCGAGCTGCAGCTTTCTCAGACAGTCTCCCCAACATAGACAAATATAGGAACAAGATTCTGATTTTGTCTACATTCACGTAACACCTTGCAAAGCAGTGGCATCAAGCCATCTTCTCACACTAGTTTTACCCAAGAGGAATTAATGAAGATTAGCCAAGCTCATTACCCATCCCAGAATATATTACTTGTTTCATAAAAAGGCTGGCACACACACCTGTAAAATAGATTTGACAGTACAGTAAATATATTGGAGATCAATTAAATTTAACATCCTTTAGCACAGATTGAATCAGGCAACATCTTTTCAACATTGCTTAAAGTGGTTTCGGTGAGATATATATTAAGTGGAAAGAAAATGTAATAATACTAGCAAATGCCTCATGTCCCACAGGGTCCAACATGCCAAAGTCAGGGCCTCCATTTCACATTTGGTATTTAAACATGAATCCCATGTGCTGTAATTCTCACATTGTGCCTTTTGCTCCAGAACAACAGGTGAGATATATATTAAGTGGAAAGAAAATGTAATAATACTAGCAAATGCCTCATGTCCCACAGGGTCCAACATGCCAAAGTCAGGGCCTCCATTTCACATTTGGTATTTAAACATGAATCCCATGTGCTGTGTAATTCTCACATTGTGCCTTTTGCTCAAGAACAACACTACAGGAGCTAAATTTTTCTGATGCACCCCATGCCCTTGTGGTGCAAAGATGATTGTCCAGGTGTCAGTCTGGGCTGGCTGCCTGTCTGAGGGCCAGGTTCTCCATGACTAACTTCAGCCACCTGAGGACTGGGATCTCTCCTTTTTGATGGAGACAGACAGGCTCCTCCAGAGGGGGACTTGGAACAGTGAGGGCAGCTCCCACTGTACGAGAAGCAGTGTTTATGGTGCAAGGCTGGCTGTGCTGGGTGGTGTGGTTGTCACTAGTTTTTTTTCTTATAATTCCCATGTGTGTCTGGGTGACACCTCAGAATGACACTTGGGCCATCTCTCTGGCATATCCCTCTTTCCTCCTCCCTTCATAGCCATGCCTCCTGTTTCACCAGCTGCAGAAGCACAAGGCTCAGCTTAGGAAGTACAGCCCCGTTCTCAGCTGCCCACCACACCTCCATGCTTGACGCCCCAGGCTGGTTGCTGTGCTGTCTCTGCACGTTAGACTAGGAGGAGGTCCCACTGCCTGTCACTGCAGAGAGGGTTAGTTGTGGCTGTGTCAAACAGGGCACTTGTTCTTATCACTGAGGTGTGAAAAGCACCAAGTGGACAGTGAAGGCATGGGGGGGCCCTGCTCTGCAGGGTTTAATTACTTTTACTTGAACCCCAGACCTCTCTTGCCTCTGCAACGTTTGGTAAACACGACCTTTTAGAGAAGGAAAAAACAGATGGCATCCTGCATTAGTGTAACTGCCCGCTCAGCACCCCAGGAAAGAGAAACTTGGCTTCTCAGCAGCAGTCTTCCTGCCACTTCGACTCAGATCTCTTGGCTCCTCATCCCTGAGGCAGGTTTGAACATCACCAAATTCGCTGACAAAAGCCTGCCGGTGCAATCATGCAGAAGATAGAATTTCACTGCTAAAATGAGATGAATTCAGGGCTGGGAGGCAGTAGAGCCTCTACAAGGCAAGGAAACCTTGCATATCCCCTCAGCCCCATTGCTCTCCTATTCCAGCTGTCTGTGAGTTGGGTGAGGGACACAACTCTTGGCATTTATAGACCTAGGCAAGGGCTTCTGTGGTCTTCTTTTTCCACCTGTTGTGACAGACCTTGGGTTGGACTGCACCTCTGGGTTCCTTCCTAAGGGATCAGAGTAATTGATTTATGAAGGCAGTGAGTG
The DNA here is from genome assembly GCF_000690535.1 of Cariama cristata. Lineage (NCBI taxonomy): Eukaryota > Metazoa > Chordata > Aves > Cariamiformes > Cariamidae > Cariama > Cariama cristata. The sequence goes on along the minus strand of NW_009602541.1, from coordinate 55,603 downwards.
AGCCACTTCACAGGAAGATCTTTGTGTAACCCAGATAAATTTTATTTCTGTTCTCAAGTATCTCAGCTATTTCATCTCTTGTGATCACTGCAGCCCAGTAGAAGCCCACTGCTATGTCAAACCAAGGAGAAGGAAGCCCGGCCCTCCTCAACATAAAGAGTAACACAGCCTCAAATCACCATCCTCAATATAGACAGTCCAAATACCATTCACCAGCTTTAGGAAATCAGGTATGATCCAGATTTTAACTTTGGCATGTGTTCAGATCTAGGGTTTTGGGTTGGCCTGTGGCTGAAGATAAAGATAGAAACAGCATGGTTAGCAATCCTTCCTCCTTTCCCCAATTCACTGACGACCTCCACAGCCTTATGCAGCAGGCACAAAGCTCTACTCTTCCAAGTTCTAAAATATTTTGTCACTGCTGCTTCATTCACACTATGATCCACTTTCTGTCACTCTTCTTCCCTGCGGTCTTATTCCCTTTTCTATCTTTCTTCATTCCCATTTGGAAAACAGGATGACTTAGCAGCTTATGCATTTGGTCATACAAGTTCATATTCCCCTAGGGTCACTTAAACTTTTCTTCCCTATGAGGAATGAAAAAGATTCCCATCCTTATACTTTGTACTCAGACACGGACCTTTTGGGGCAAGATCATTAAGAAAAATAGGAGTTTGCCTTCACACAACCAATGCTACTGTGTTGTTGAGCAGAACTATGGCTGGTGCTAAATAGTGTTATGCCAGTGGATTGCACTAAAGTCAATGGAGGATCTAGCCCAATATGCTGTACTTTAAGACAATCTGTAACATGCTTATCAGATTCAGTTGTGCTGTAACAGTACAGCAGTACTTTTCACAATGCCATTCTGCACCATCTATTTTTGTGGATCTTGACCTACCACTCTCACATCAGTGTATTCTGGGAAATTACAGGCATCTGTTGTATTTTGTCAGTCACCCCAGAAGATGTGCAAAAGTGTACCAGCAATGTGTACATAGGGTAGCCTATCCC